>NC_050450.1:105835905-105893405 GCF_903995425.1 Onychomys torridus | reverse complement strand
TGTAGACCAGGATAGCCTAGAACTCAGAGATCCACCTGCCTCTGCCTCCCAAGTGCTGGGTTAAAGGCGTGCGCCACCATCATCCTGCATGGTCCACCTTCTTTTAATTCTAAGAAAATGATTGTGGTAAAGTTGGCACTTCAGGGGCAGTTAACACATTTACCATGTTGTATAACTATCACCTGTGTCTCATTACACATTTTAACCATCCTAGAAGGAAACCCCACACCCACTCAGCATCTTTTTGTCTCTGTGGTTTTGCCACTCTGGACATTAATCATGCAGCATGCATTGTTTTATGTCTGGTTCTTTCCACTTAACATCCATCACACTGTCAAGGATCATCCATGCTCTAGCATCTGTCAGTATTACATTCCTCTTCACAGCTGAGTAATCTCCTGTTGCCTGGATCTACCACATTTCGTTGTCTTCATAACACAAAGAAAGTAAACCAACTTTTAGCAGAGACAAGAACCACCTGTCAGTGTTCTGGCACATGCAGAAGCTTAGGACAGGAGTGAACACCCTGATGTCTTGGTCTCTGATTAAGACCCAAAATGAGTGCTGACACCCAACCAAGGACTGCAGGGGGGTTGCCCCAAGTAGTGAGCTCAACCAGGAAAGAAGGGGAGTGGAGCCTAGGAGGAGCGGCCCACCGTGGGTCAGCAGCTCCAGGCAGAGGGTCATTGACACACGCTGGTGCTCAGCACTGACCATGGGAAGAGCTGGTTGCTCTTCTATCCAGGCGCTCGCTAAGCGCAGGCTACAGTCAGCTTTATGAACACCCCTGTGCAGACAAAGCGGACACCAGAGGCAAGGGTAGACATGACCTCCAGTGGCCACTGTCCTCCCCAGAGTGTGGGGGAGAGGCGGGTGGGCCACCAGCCAAGGGTGCAAGGTGGCCCTGTGGTTAAGCTTTGCCCTGCCTCTGCTTATCACCCACCAGGTTCATTAAGATTGGTGACAAGGAAGTGGAGTACCACCCCAGTTTCCGCCTGATCCTTCACACCAAGTACTTCAATCCCCACTACAAACCTGAGATGCAGGCACAGTGCACGCTCATCAACTTCCTGGTCACCAGGGACGGGCTCGAAGACCAGCTCCTGGCCGCTGTGGTGGCCAAAGAGCGCCCTGATCTCGAGCAGCTCAAGGTGACTGCCTCTGACAGACATTAGCACGCCGGCCACTCCCAAGGTCACCACGGGACCCACCCACATCTCTAAGCTCCGTCAATAGCAGCCTTTCTTCCTTCCTTGGCACTCTCCTCATTCAGCCCCTAACCCAGTTCCAAGTCAGCAATCAGTGCACTCACACTAGGTCTCAGCACCCTGAAGATCAAAGAGGGTCCCCACAACGCTTCCTGCCAGGCTGGCCGGAGCTCCTTGGCAGAGCATTTGTCTGGCATGTGTGAAGCTCTTGGCTCAACCCTCAGCGTCATCTAGCAAGAAAACTTAGGGGTCTGGGGCTGGAGATAGGGCTCACTCAGTAAACTGTTTGCAGCATAAGCGTGAGGTCAAACCTGAGTTTGACCTCCCCCATCCCAGGGCTGATGAAAAGAGTCTCAGGGACTTGCTGGCCAGAGAGCCTAGCCTAAAGGGTGAGCCCCAGAGCCCAGTAAGAGACCCCATCTCAAAAAACAAAAAAGAAAGAAAGAAAGGAAGGAGAGCTGAGTCTGAGGCGCTGGTTTGCACACATACATGTGCACACACGCATGAGTCCGTGCACGAACACACACATGCACACCCAAAGGTTATGCATAGCCAGCTGTGTGCCAGCTGCTTCCCCAACTCTGCCTCAGCCACACACATGGCTCTCAGTGCCGCAGCAGGAGGCCTGACAGCCTGGAGTGGAGGCTGGCGCTTCCAGGATGCCCTGCATGCTGGGTGTCCTTTCTCCTCCTGGGGGCCTGTACTTCCACTCTAGAGAGACGAGGCAGCAGAGGTGAGACCAGGCCCCAGCTAATGTTGCTCCACCCCTGCAGGCAAACCTCACCAAATCTCAGAATGAGTTCAAGATCGTGCTGAAAGAGCTAGAAGATTCTCTCCTGGCCCGGCTGTCGGCTGCGTCGGGGAACTTTCTGGGAGACACTGCCTTGGTGGAAAACCTGGAGACCACCAAACACACGGCCAATGAGATTGAGGAGAAGGTAGGCCCAGCCTCTCAGGCCACCCTGCACGTGTAAGGCTTGCAGCGTGCTGCGTAAGTACACCTGGGTGCCTGTGATGCCACCTAGAATTGCCAGAGAAGCGAGTCGTAAGGAGGAATTATCTGGACCAGGCTGGCCTGTGGGCGTGTCTGTACAGTCTTTTTTTTTTTTTTTTTTTTTTTTTTCCTTTCTTTCTTTCAAAACAGGGTATCTCTGTGTAGCTTTAGTGCCTGTCCTGGATCTCGATCTGTAGACCAGGCTGGCCTCGAACTCACAGAGATCTGCCTGCCTCTGCCTCCCGAGTGCTGGGATTAAAGACCTGCACCACCCGCCTCCAGGCTTAGGGGACAGTCTTGATTGTTAATTGATGTGAGAAGACCCGCCCACTGTGGGTGGCACCTCTCTCTAGACAAGGGTCCCAAAGGGTCTAAGTAAGGAGAAGGCTGAGCACTGGCACAATCCCTGCTCTTGATTTGGAATGTGATGCTCTAAGTTCCCACCTTGACTTCCCCATAATAACAAGTTGTAGCCTGGAACCATGAGCCAAATAAACTCCTTCCTCCTCCTCAGGCTATTTTACCACAGTAACAGACTGGGAGAGCCAGCACCTTGCTGTCTGAAGGCCCTCTAGGGGGCTTCGGAGGAATGAAGGGCTGGGGCAGGGTGGGCCCTCCTGTGAGTGGTTTGTCTTCCAGGTAGTTCCCTCCAAGTCAATTTTGTCTGTTTTGAGGTCCAAGAGGCAAAAATCACAGAATCGAAGATTAATGAGGCCCGAGAGAACTACCGCCCCGCAGCAGAGAGGGCTTCCC
This sequence comes from Onychomys torridus, assembly GCF_903995425.1. Lineage (NCBI taxonomy): Eukaryota > Metazoa > Chordata > Mammalia > Rodentia > Cricetidae > Onychomys > Onychomys torridus. The sequence continues at coordinate 105,890,450 of NC_050450.1, read as the reverse complement.
TGCTGTACTTTATCCTGAACGACCTCAACAAGATCAACCCTATCTACCAGTTCTCACTCAAGGTCAGCCACACTGGACACAGGTTCAGGGATCCTCCTGGCAGTGAGCCCTAAGGGTGGCCTAGGTCAGGGAGCACATGGGACAGCAGGAACCAGAGAATGCCAGAGAAGCCAGCCTGCTGGGCTAGAGAAGGTTCCTCCACCCCACCTTCCCCCAGTGCCCCTGTCAGAATTAATCAGAAGCTGCCAGTGCCTGCAGCCCCATGTTCACTCTGGCCACCCCTCAGGCCTTCAACGTGGTGTTCGAGAAAGCCATCCAGAACACTACGCCTGCCGAGGAAGTGAAGCAGCGCGTGATAAATCTGACAGACGAGATCACCTACTCGGTGTACATGTACACGGCGCGGGGGCTCTTCGAGCGGGACAAGCTCATCTTCTTGGCTCAAGTCACCTTCCAGGTATCACACCACCTTTGTACTCAAACTGCAGTCTGTGCCCTTGCAGCTGAGGATCCCCAGGCTTGTGTCGGGAGTGCAGATTCTCAGGATGCCTATCCAGGTCTGATGAATGCACACCAGCTCACATTGCTAGGTAGCCTAGGAGGACCTTGAATTTCCGATCCTCCTGCTTCCCAAGTGCTGGTGTTACAGTTGTGCGCCTCTATACCTGGAATAAAACCCAGGGCTTCCTGCATGCTGGGCAAACACTCTACAGACTGAGTGACATCCCCAGACTCCAGCTTTTAACCAGCTTCCCAGGACATAGTCAAGTCTGAGGTGTATGGTGAGGGCCATTCCGGGAGCTATGCTCAGGGGATACCGAGGAAGCATAGCAGATGTTTCCATGGGAGACAGGGGTGAGGGGAGGTTAAAGCGATTTGTACAAAGAACTATCAACAGTGTATCAGTGCTGAGTAAATGGTCCTTAATCCACCAAGGATGCTGCATACATCTTCAGCAATGAATGGAAGAGCTTGTCAAGATGGCTCTGTGAGTCAGGGCACTTTGCGGCAAAGCCCCAGGACCCACACCATAGAAACAGGGAACCAACTCCCACAAGTTGCCCTCTGACCTCCACACATGCGTTGTTACACACACACACACACACACACACACACACACACACACGCACAAACAAACAAACAAACAAAGAAACACAAGGGCTGGGAAAATGACTCAGTCTAACTGAATTTTCAAGGCCTAGCTCCCAGTGAGAGATCCTGTCTCACAAAATAAGGTGGACAACCATGAACCCATGGCTGACATCTGACCTCCACTTGCATGCAATGCCTGCACACAGGAGCACGTGTGCCCACACATGCAATTGATCACACACACACACACACACACAAAGATGCACGGCTGCTCCAAGGAAGGACATTTGCATTTGTGTGCCAGAAGTCCTGCTGAAGTTTGTGTTCTGTTCAGTTGGCGAACCAGCCTGTCTCAGCAGGGCGTGTGGCATGAGCTCAGGGACAGAGCACTCAGGAGGCCAAGGCAGGGGTAGCACTTGAGCCAGGGAGTCGACATCAGGAAGGAACGAAGGAAGGAAGGAAGGGAAGAAGGAAGGAAGGATGGGTAGATAGATGGACAATGGCCTCAGTCCCCTTTGAAAGCACTGCTCACAGCGATTGTACTTTGTCTCTTGGTTCTGGTGTCTGGGAAGACCAAGGTCCAGGTGTGACATCTGGTGTCAGCCTTCCTGCTGGCATGAGAGAACGGGCCAGGGTGGACCCCCTTCATAACAAGCTGTCTCCCCAAGAGATGGCCCAATCTTGGCACTGCCTCCGTGTCTTGGTTGCCTGTCAACTGGCCCTACATCCCAGCAGCTGTTGACCTGGGCATCATGACCCCACTGTAGACCAGGTGTGAGGGTGTGCCCCTTTAATTCCATCCCTTAGGGGGCAAAAGCAGGCAGAGCTCTGGGTTGTTATAGCTCTGATTCATATATGAGCTCCAGGTCAGCTGGGGCTGCATAGAGGCAGAGCTCTCTCTCTCTCTCTCTCTCTCTCTCTCTCTCTCTCTCTCTCACACACACACGCACACGCACACGCACGCGCACGCGCACGCGCGCACACACACACACACACACACACACACACACAGATCCCAATGCAGGCTCTTTATGGGAGACATCTGAACTACCACCCAGCCACCTACACTACACGTGCCTATAGCCTGAGACCTCCTTAGTAGACAGAGGGTATTTTTTAGGTTGGTGGGAATGTTCTAGAACTAAGTTGTGGCTGCATAACCTTGTGAGTGTACTAATGCCACTTGCCTAATGTGCTTTAGTGTGAGTACATCATGTTTTACATGTTTCACCCCAATTTAAAAAACACAAAACCAAAAAAGCGCTTGAGCCCCACAGCCTGCCTCGGCCCACAGGTCCTATCCATGAAGAAGGAGCTGAATGCGATGGAGCTGGACTTCCTCCTGAGGTTCCCCTTCAAAGCAGGCGTCGTATCACCCGTGGATTTCCTGCAGCACCAGAGCTGGGGCGGGATCAAGGTGGGTCCTCACACTGGGTACCGAACCCCTTCCAACCAGTGTGAAGGATGCCCGTGCCCCGGTCCAGAGGAAGGGAGAAGCCAGGACGTCTGCAGCTCCCAGACAGCACTGCGCTTGTACTGAGTGTGACATCACGGGTCTCTGCTGGCCTGCTCCATAGGGACCTGCAGCAAGTCCCAGGCCAGCCTGTGCCAGCATCCCTATGCCCTGCCCTGTTCTAGGTCTGCTCACTCCTCAGGTTCCCAGATTCATGGCCAAGAGCCATCAGGTCCCAGGTGTCAAGTTCCAATCCAAACTGACCTGAGGTAGGCAGTGGCCTGGGGTGGGGCAGCCCTGACAGCACCCTCCTTGGAGGGAAAGGGTTAATGTGAGCCCCCAGGCCACATGCCCTCATGGAAGCTTGGCCTGCAGTTGACAGGAAGAATAGCTGTGACCTGAATAACAGGCCACTGTGGTCACTGAGGCACCATGTCTGACTTAGGCCTTGTCAGAGATGGACGAGTTCAAAAACCTGGACAGTGACATCGAGGGCTCCGCCAAGCGGTGGAAAAAACTGGTGGAGTCGGAAGCCCCCGAGAAGGAGATCTTCCCCAAGGAATGGAAGACCAAGACAGCGCTGCAGAAGCTGTGCATGGTGCGCTGCATGAGGCCCGACCGCATGACCTACGCTGTCAAGTGAGCGTCCCTCGGGCCCAGGAGGGTAGGAGCCCCCCCCCCCCCCCCCCGGCCTGGGCGCTCGGAACCTCACTGTCTTAGTGTCTCTTCCATCCCAGTCTGCAGGGGACAGAGCCCGAGCCCAGCGAGGCCCCTTTGCTGGCACAGCCACTGGTGAGGTGCTCTGACCCTGAGACCCAAGTTCCTTTCTTTATGTTTTAGTTGTGGTCTCACGCAGCCTAGGCTGACCCTAAATTTTGTGTGTAGCCAAGGTCTTTGAACTTCTGGTCCTCCTGTCTCTGCCTCCAGAGTGCTAGGATTACAGGTGTGCACCACCACACCCAGTTTTATGCGATGCTGAGGACCGAACCCCAGGCCTTGTACATGCTCGGCCAGCACTTTATTGACTGAACCACATTCTCTGCTCTGGGTTCTTGTTGACTCTTGGTGTCTCAGGGTGTGATCAGCAGGACTGCTGGCCCTACTGGTCTGTGCAGAGGGACACCCTGTGACAGAAGATGGGTAAACAGTCTCCCACACAAGGCCCTAAGGTTGAAAGAGGAGAGGAGAAAGAGAGAAAAGGAAGGGCCACCAGCACTGGGGAAACTCTCCGGGCCTAAATTTAGTGTCAATTGGATGTCAATTGTAATCGAAGAGATGTAACTTTAAGCCTGAGCCCTCCCAGGTGGGGGTGGGACTAAAGGAAGGGAGGGATCACAGAGGATGGGGAGGGGCTAGAGTGGGCTAGCTTCTGTGCTTTCTATTTTTCCATGCAGCCTGGGCACAGCCAGGTTTCCTCAGACCCACTCACATCCCCACAGAAGCCCCTCTGACAAAGCAGGGCCCTGATGCAAGTTTATTCACGATCTGAGGACCTTTTCTGTTTTGTTTGTCTTGGTTGGAAGAGGGGATAGGGCCAGGATTGTGAGGGAGGAAGGGGACAGAGTGAAAAAATAATTGTCACTGTGGCTGAGCTGGTGGGAGTGGAGAAAGGAGCCTGAGCATCTCAGATGGGCAGTAAAACCCTTCAGCCTCCCAGATCCCCCAGGGCCTTCTGATATCTCCCTGCTGTGTCCACAGCACAGGAATATAGCTGTGGTATAGCCATGATCACTGCTTTCAAAGCTGTAGCATCTTACTAGCTCAGGAGACTTAGACTTAGCCACCTGTGATGGAGGAAAGTGTGCAGACACTGAAATCCAAAGGTCACTCAAAGCATTGGACTGCATGACAGGACCGCAGGACTTCTGGACTGGGTCAGAAAGAGAGAATCTAGTGGCTCTAAAGCCACCTTCTGCACAGAGCTTACTGGACCCGCCCCTCTCCCAACATCCCACATGGACCTTGGGGGCCCTTTGCAGCCAGGGCGGCATCCTTCCTGCCATTCCCTGAGTAAGACGGGGATTCAGCCAATTGGTAGAGTGCTTGCCTAGCATGCAGAAAGCCCTGGGTTCATACCCCACCACTGCATAAACTGCATGGTGACACCCAGAAACCTGTAACCCCAGCACTTGGAAAGTGGAGGCAGGAGGAGGGTCGTAGCCACATATCAAATACCAGGTCAGCCTGGGCAACTGGACGACTCCAGACCTTGTCAAAAAAATAGTCAAGCTGCCACGTCCCTCCCCTTGATGTCTTCAGAGGACGCCCACCCAGAGTGGCTCACCACCCTGGACCAAAGCCACCCACACACCCCTAGCCCTGGTCCCAAGCAGGGCCCAGCTGCCTGTGGTCCACAGAGCATGCTCCCCTCAGGAATTTCGTGGAAGAAAAGATGGGCAGCAAGTTTGTGGAAGGCCGGAGCGTGGAGTTCTCCAAGTCCTACAATGAGAGCAGCCCCTCCACGCCAATCTTCTTCATCCTGTCTCCCGGGGTCGACCCCCTCAAAGACGTGGAGGCCCTGGGTAAGTACAGCTGCAGAAGTTGGCCCCTGTGGAAATGTGATACAAAACCACAGAGAGAGAGCTAAATCAAAACCAGGAACTCGCAAGGGGCACTGCTGGGGTAGAGAAACAGCAAGCCTACCAGTGAAATGAGGAGTGGGCAGCAGGGAGGCCACTCTGTACCCAGAGTCACCACGGCATCTTCCAGTCTGAGACTGGGCTGTCCCGAAAGGTTTAGAAAGGAGGTCCACCAATAAGCCTCTGCCCTGGCTAGTCCTGTGTCAACTTGACACAAGCTAGGGTCATCTGGGAAGAGGGGACCTCAACTGAGAAAATGCCCCCATGAGATTAGCCCTGGGCAAGCTTGTGGGGCGTTTTCTTGGCTGGTGATTGATGTGAGAGAATCCAGCCCACTGTGGGCGGGGCCACCCAAAGCTGGGGGTCCTGGGTGCTGTAAGGAAGAGAACTGAGCAAGCCAGTGAGCAGCACTCCTCCATGGCCTCCAAGAGCTCCTGCCTCCAGGTTCCTGGGTTGACTTCCTGTCCTGACTTCCCTCCGTGGTAGACTGGGAATTGGGATGTGTAAGCCAAATAAACCTTTTCTTCCCCAAGATGCTTTTGGTCACACTGTGACAAACAGTGATAGAAATCCTGACTAAGATAACTTCCCACATGTATTCTCTCCCAACAACCAAAAACTAGAAACAGCTGGCCTGGGTTACTTTTATCACAGTCGGGACCAAAAACAAAACAAAACCTGAAAAGGTAACTTAAGAAGGGTTTATTTGGGTACAGTTTGGGGGTTCAGTCTATTCTTGTAGGGAAGGCACCATGGTGGGAGCCTGAGGCGGCTGGTCACATTATACCTGCTGTCAGGATAGCTCTCCTTGGATCCCAGCTCATAGGATAGTACACTCATGATCAGGGTGGTCTTCCTCCTTTTTTGAACCCCCTCATAGAAATATCTAGAAGGGAGTTTTTATGGTGAATCTATACCCAGACATGCTAACAATCAAAATTACCCATCACACACACACACACACACACACACACACACACACACACACACACAGATTGAGATAGTGTAGCCAGAGCTTGCTATTGGTTATGATTCTGCCATTAACAAAGTCCATGCTACTCCATGGATGGAACTTAAAAGCATGGGGCTCATGCAAGCCAGTGGTGAAGCCCCCTGCTGAAGGTCTCAGAGTGTGTGATCCTATTTATTTGAAATGTCCGTGACAGGCTGATCTACAGGGTTGCAGTGTGAACAGCAGCTGCCAGGCAAGGAGAGTAGAAAAGGAGTCTCGTCAAGGTCATGAGACACTCTAGGGTGGTGATGGAGGTACCAAAGAGACAGCTGCAGGGCATGACCAATTTCCCAAATGTCCCTGGGCAAACACCTTTCCAGATGGCTGAAGCACAGTCAAGTTACGGGATGTGTGTTTTCCCCACAATAAACAAGATGGGAGGCGTATGGTGTTCCTGGCTGCAAAAATGCAGAGCCTAAACCACTGCTCTGAATCATCCTGTGCTTTTCCTGTTTTTCCCCACTTCAGGGAAAAAACTGGGATTTACCATAGACAATGGGAAACTCCACAACGTGTCCCTGGGTCAAGGACAAGAGGTGGTGGCGGAGAATGCACTGGATGTGGCTGCCGAGAAAGGACACTGGGTGATTCTGCAGGTGAGGGCTCCTCTGCCGCCATGATCACGTCACTGGGGGTAGGACAGAACCTCTCCCCTGCCTGGGGTATCACCCCCTTTCCGCACTGTGGAGCTGATCCCCCTCCAGGCCCAAGAGGGGTGCTGGGGACCACATTGTCTGTGCTGTGAGCCCGAGGGACCAGGGTCATCCCAAGGCTTAGTTACAGGGCACACTCCTCACCAGTTAGGGCAAACAGGGTCAGGGTAGGGCAGCCACCTTGCTAGGTGTTGCTCGGGGTGCTGTTAAGAGGCCTGACCGTGCTGGGGGTGCAGTGGGGATCCATCCGGGCCTGAGGCAGGGATCCTTGCTGCAGAACATTCACCTGGTGGCAAGATGGCTGAGCACCCTGGACAAGAAAGTGGAGCGCTACAGCTCGGGCAGCCACGAGGACTACCGTGTGTTCATCAGTGCAGAGCCCGCCCCCACTCCGGAGTCACACATCATCCCCCAGGGCATCCTGGAAAACGCCATCAAAATCACCAATGAGCCACCCACGGGCATGTATGCCAACCTGCACAAGGCACTGGACCTTTTCACTCAGGTAGGGAGAAAGAGACTGAGTGGTTCTCCATGGCCAGGTAAAGGAAACAGAGGCTCCCAGTAAGCCAAGACTTAACTCTGAGAGTTCCAGAAATTTCTCCATACTGGCCTCCCATCCACACCACACCAGCACACTCACATACTCAAGTCACATTAAAGTATGTCACTGAAGGCTGGGCAAACTCTCTGACCCCCAAAGCCGTAGGCGCTGCATGGCCTCTGATCAGCCTCAGGACCCTGTCAGTTGGCAGCGGTGCCCAGGATTACTGTGGTTCCTGAGGCCCCATCCCATCCTGGGTCACAGCACTCCCCTGACCTCACCCTCAGGATGGTGTGAAGCTTATTTGGGGCCACCTCACTGCTGGGGGCAATGGGTGACTGACAGGTAGTCATGACACTGTCCCCACAGGAGCTCTGGCTCCATGGCCAAGTGTCCTCTGATACTGCCCTAAGCAAGGCAGCAGGTGATCAGGCCCTCCTCCACTGACAGGTACCGTGGCTTCTTGTTCCCTCCAGAGAGGAGGGTCAATGCAGGGGATTTCCTGGCACTCTGGGGCTTCAGGGTGTCTACCTTCCCTCAGACCCAGCCTCTCGGTCCTCAAGTCAGCTCTGTGCCCCCCCCCCCCCCCCGTCTTATGGCCAGGCCACTGCTTCTGCAAGGCCCTGGCACCTGGCTCCCCTCATTAGTTTCCACTGTAACCTCCTGTGACACACACTGCTTCTCCAGGCTGCAGCCTAAACCTCTGAGGCTTTGGGACCCTACGTCCTCCTCACACACACCTCCTCAGAGGGACATTGAGGAACACAGAGCTTCCCCGTGTCTCACTTAACACAAACCATCCCCACCCTGCCATCGAAGTGGGACTGTCACAGAGAGCTGTGCAGGTACAGGGACAACTGACGGGCAGCCCGTGACCTAGGCTGCCAGATGACAATCTGGTGAGGGTGTGGGTGTACTCCCCAGACAGTTGGGAAGCACACAGGCGACAGTTGAGGCTCCCCTCCTCGGTGTAGGTGGTAGTAGTGAAGACTGCAGGCCATACACAACCAAAGCCTCTGCCAGCCCCACTTTCTGTGTTTCCTCCTCACTCTTGCAAAAGTCTGTGGCTGACAGATGGGTAGGGCACCATGGGCAGGGCCAGGGGGCCTTTGCCTCCAGCCTCTCAGGTGCTGGCACTGTAGGTGCACTCCAGTGCATGGCCAACTTTTTAATAAATAGGTGTACACTAAAATCGTGAAGTAAAGCCTCTATTGGAGCTGGGTGTGGTGGCACACGCCTTTTTTCCCAGCACTCGGGAGGCAGAGGCAGGTAGATCTCTGAGTTTGAGGCCAGCCTGGTCTACAGAGTGAGTTCCAGGACAGCCAGGGCTACACAGAAACCCTGTCTCAAAAAAAACAAAACAAACAAACAAACAAACCCTCTATTGAAGGGCCAGTGAGGTTACTCAGCAAATAAGGGCGCTTGCCACCAAAATTCCTAACAACTTGAGTTCCATCTCTAGAACCTACATGTAGGCATGCAGGATGCAGAGAACTGCTGTGACCTACACACTCACATGCAGACATGTGCGCACACACCATGGCACACACATCCCCAGTAAATTAATGTTAAAGTTTAAATATATATCAAGGGTGGGTACGCATTCCTGTAACCTGAGCACCCAGAAGACTGAAACAGGATTTTGAGTTCCAGCAGAGCCTGATGGGTAGCAAGACCCAGAGTCAAGGAAAAAAAAAAAAAAAGTATATCATATAGGAAACACATAAACCAGGAACACAGCTGTGTGGATTTCCTGGGGGAAATAACCCTGCATTACCCTCCTTGGGTCCTCGGATGGACGCCCCTGCTGCTTCTGTGATGGGGCCAGTTAATGGCTTTAGCCCCCCCCCCCCCACCGGCTGGCCGACACAGAACTGAGCATCTCAGTGCAGAATCACCCTCTTGGCTTCCTCTTGCCCACCGGACAGGACACCCTGGAGATGTGCACCAAAGAGATCGAGTTCAAGTGCATCCTCTTTGCCTTATGCTACTTCCACGCCGTGGTGGCCGAGAGGCGCAAGTTTGGTGCCCAGGGCTGGAACCGGTCATACCCCTTCAACAATGGGGACCTCACCATCTCCATCAATGTGCTCTACAACTACCTGGAAGCCAACCCCAAGGTGAGCACTGAGTGCAGCGTCCCCACCCTGTGCCCCCGGGATGGGACATAATCTATCCTTCCTTGCATTCCTGGGGGTTGCTGTCTGGACCAGGTATCTCCAGATCTTGGCATCATATTCAACGCACTGGAAAAAAAGCGCACACAGATGGGAGTGTAGAAAAGAGTTCATTCAGAAGTGAGGATACGGTGGTGCAGATCAAACACACTGCCAGCTCTGTGACTTAGAGTGCCCAGGGGTCCCAAGTGCTAGGAAGGAAGAAGCTGGTGCTGAGGGCATCTTGATGGACAGCTTGGGTCATGTGCTTCTCTGGACCACATGTCCTTCCTGACGATGCATCTTATTTTAACTGTATACATTGTGGTGATGCATCTTATTTTAACTGTATACATTGTGGTGGTATTGTGTTCCCCAAAAAATATTGTGCACCCTAATAAATTTATCTGGGGTCAGAGAACAGACAGCCACTAGATACAAAGCCAAAATGGTGGCTAGAAAATGGGTCAGAGCAGGCCATAGCAGAAGCCGGGCGGTGGTTGTGCATGCCTTTAATCCCAGCACCTGGGAGGCAGAGCTAGACAGATCTCTGTTCAAGGATAGAGCCAGCATGGAGACACACGCCTTTAATCCAGAAAAAAAAACAAAAACAAAAACAAAAAAACAACAACGAGCCTTTAATCCCAGGAAGTGATGGTAGAAAACAGAAAGATATATAAGGCGTGAAGACCAGAAACTAGAAGCATTTGGCTGGTTAAGCTTTTAGGCTTTGAGCAGCACAGTTCAGCTGAGATTCATTTGGATGAGGACTCAGAAGCTTCCAGTCTGAGGAAACAAGATCAGCTGAGGAACTGGCGAGGTGAGGAAGCTGTGGCTTGTTCTGCTTCTCTGATCTTCCAGCATTCACTCCAATAACTGGCCTCAGGTTTGATTTATTAATAAGACCTTTTAAGACTCCTACTACAATACATACCCAATTATGCACAGGCATGAGATGGTAGATAGGGGGCTGGAGAGATGGCTCAGTGGTTAAAAGCACTTGCTGCTCTTTTGGAGAATCAGAGTTCAGTTCTCAGCACCCACAATAGGGAGGGACGCAGTCACCCATAACTCCAGAGCCAGGCAATCTGGCCTCTGCAGGGACCTGCATACATGTGCACATGCCCAAACACATACACTGTTTGTTTATTTGTTATTCATTCATTCATTCATTCATTGGTTTTCAAGACAGGGTTTCTCTGTGTAGCCTTGGCTATCCTGGAATTCACTCTGTAGACCAGGCTAACACTACCCAGAACACACAACGTTTTAAAAGATGGTAAATAAAAGTTCTTCCCTAGAAGTTCACTCAGCACACAGTCTGCCTCACCACGCATGCACCCGAAACTAGTCAAGGTCTGATCAGCCCATGCTGCCCTCACTGTCACGTGTCCTGGTGTTTGAATGGAAACTGAGCACAAAAGGGAAATGACCACAGTGCTCCTAAGAAAGGAGCAGCCTATGCCATTGTGGGAGCACCTGGGTACGGGCAGGCAAGGGTCCCAGGCTGCCAGGTATGGTGTGTGCACAGCCAAAGCCAAGCAGAGTCTTGGTGGCTAAGTTTCCATTCTCCTCCCTCCCTCCCTCTCCCCTCCTCTCCCTCTCCTCTCTCCCCCTCGGTCCCTTTCACCTCCCCTCCCTCCCATCCTTCCTTAGTTCTTTACCATATGTTTAAAAGATGTTGAGTGGGTTCCATAAATGGAAGGAAATCTAAAGACCCATATGACTCTCCCAAGGCCTCTTATGTCTGTCAGATGAGGGCAAACATAGGAGTCACCCTGGATCGGACGCCAGTCTCCGGAGTCCCCTCCTGCTGGCCATCCCCTTAAAGAAAGCTCAATAAATGGCATGGTGGTGTGAGCCTGTAATCCCAGCACTCGGGGTAGGGGTGAGGGTGGGGGATACAGGGAGGGGACCCGGAGTACAGGGAATGCAAGGTCACCTTAGCTACATAGCAAGTCCAAGGTCAGCCTGGGATACATGAGACCCGGAAGAGAGAGGAGAGGCAATGGTCAGGAGAGAAGGACACTCCCTATGGGCAGCTGCACTCTCCCTCAGTACACAGGTCCTGCCTGGTACTAAGCAATCTCCAGCAGCAATGGCATTGGCCACCATCTCATACAGCTGTCCTCAAAACGTCCTTGCTAGTGTCCCTCTGAGGACCACTCAAGTGATTCTGCAGGCAGATGGGAGAACTCACCCCATCTCTCCTGCAAAAGGCACCACCACCTTCCTTGATGGAGACTGAGCAATATGGTGTTGCCTGGACCACAGTCACGGCACCAAGTCTGGGCCACAGTTCACTGTCCTGGTAACACATCCAGCCTGGCTGGAGCAGGAAGGCAAACTGGGGAGATGCCACCATCTGCAGGGACACAGTCCCCACCTGTGGGTGATGAGGCAGTCCCTGGCTGCATTTCACCTGTGACACTCCCAAGCAAATGGAAACAGAGAGAAGAGACCAGCAGAGGGCCTCTGGGCGAGAGACCAGGAGGGGCGATCTTGCCAGGTTATGTGAGGACCTTTCTTTACTCAGTCCCACAAGCACATGGGTTCCAATCTGCTGAGAACATCATGCCCTATGATGACAGGAGTGTCCTGGCAAGCCTGGCGTTCTGTCCAGTCTGCACTGGCTGACCTTCCTCCATCAGAGCTCAAGCTTTGGGAGGCTCTGGATGCTCCCTCAATACTAAGTCATGTCTGATGCTGAGCAACTTCTGGTAGTAGTCTCCAGTGGCCACCATCTCATCCCTCATGCCTGTCTTAAGGACAGATCCAGGGCTTGTGCAGGAGAACCCACCTGTCTCTCTGGGGATCAGGCCCTGAGCCCAGCTGATTCTGAAATGGCTGCTTAGAAAAACAAGAAGACCCAGAAAAGAAAACTCTGGTGAGGGGCTGGAGAGAGGGCTCAGTAGCCAAGAGCACTGGCTGCTTTTGCAAAGGACCTGAGTTTAGATCCCAGCACCCACATGGTGGCTCAGAAACTGTCTATAACTCTAGTTCCAGAGCATCTGATGCCCTTTGAAAAACAATGATGTCATTGATGCACATCAAAATACTGAACAATACAATTAAAAAGTGGGCTATGGAGGTACACAGAATTCTCAAAAGAAGAATCTCAAATGGCTGAAAGACATTTAAGGAAATGCTCAACATCCTTAGTCATCAGAGAAATGCAAATCAAATACCACCTTACACCTGTCAGAATGGCTATGATCAAAAACACTAATGACAGTCTATGTTGGAGAGGATGTGGAGCAAGGGGAACACTCCTCCACTGTTGGTGGGAGTGCAAATTTGTACAGCCACTGTGGAAATCATTATGGCGGTTTCTCAGAAAATTGGGACTCGATCTACCTCAAGACCCAGCCATACCACTCTTGGGCATATACCCAAGGAATGCTCAATCATACCACAAAGATACACGCTCAGCTATGTTCACAGCAGCATTATTCATAATAGCCAGAACCTGGAAACAACCTACATGCTCATCAACTGAAGAATGGATTAAGAAAATGTAGTACATATATACACAATGGAGTATTACTCAGCAGAGAAAAACAATGGAGTCTTTATTTTTAAAAATACATTTATCAAACAAAACAAAAACTCTGAAGTTATAAAATAACAATTCAGGACCAGGGAGGTGGCTCTGTGGGTAAAGCTCTGAATGTCTGAATGTGACAACCTGAGGTCAGATCCCCAGCAACCACATAGTCAGACACAGTGGTCCATGCCTGTAATCTCGGCACCCCTACAGAGAGACAGGATGGCCCCAGAAATTCAAGAGTTGGTTAGCCTAGGGTACACAGCAGTAAAGAAACCCTGTCTCAAACAAGGTGGTCCTCTGACCTCCACCTGCATGACACTGCTCGTGCTGGCCTTCACACAAGTGTGCACATGCGCGCGCGCGTGCGCGTGCGCGCACACACACACACACACACACACACACACACACACACTCATCTCTCTCTCATAACAATTCTTTAAAATGAGAATCCAGAGCACACTTGTGTTTTGAGTGAAAGTTCACAAAACTAAGACAAATGGTTAATCAACCAATTTCACCAAAACTCCATCAAGAGCTCTCAGGCAGGACACTGTGGTGGTTACAGAAATGCCAGCCACCATCCCTGGGGAAAAGGCATGTGTGCACAAACTGTAGTCGGCTGAGGACGTGAGGGGTGCAGTCCTATAGCAGTGCTGCCCAGACAGCAGAGTTGGGGTGCACAGGTGCCAGTCCACAGGCTCAACCAGAAAGAGCACCTCAGGAACAAGACCCACCCGTCACAGGTCAGGAAGCTGCCGACTTCGCCTCAAGAGGCTGCCGGAAAATGCAGATGTGCAGATGTGGCTCCCTGCACTCTCTCGGGCTGCTGTGGGCAGCAGGAACAGGCCACATGCAGAAAGGCCTGGCTTTGTAGATAAGGGGACATGTGGACCAGGCTTTGAAAGACCATGTGTATCTTGGCCAGTGACTCCAGGGCGAGAGGCGTGGACTGGGCAGAAGGTAGGCTGAAGGGAACCAAGAAGACACAGGGTGGACAGTCCGCCTAACCCAACGGGAGAGCTGGTGCCAGGCTGTGAGTGCACACATCTGTTCTAGAAGCCTGGGGAACCAAGGATCTGGCTGGGCTTGCTGAGCACCCAGCTCAGCTCCCACAGAGACCTGCACTGACAGAGCTGTGTAGGAAGAGGAAGTGAGGTAGCTGGGCTAAGATAGCCAATGAGAGGGCAGACAGCAAGTCAATAAAGGCATGGGTAGGCAGGAAGTAACACGCATTTGGAGGCTGCAGAGTTGGTGAGGTGAGGTTGGCTGGTGGCCTTCCCTATTTCCCTGACTTAAGGCTTTCACCCCTATATTTGGCTCCATGTTTATTATTTAATAAGACCATTTAGAAATTCGTCTACACAGCACTGCTCCATGAGGAACAGCTACTGGTAGAGAGTTACTGAATAAGCAGAGGCCATAGCAGTTCAAGATGGTCAGAAGACCCACTGGTTCACATCAGACACACAATTGACTGGACTTTCAGCCAACAGAAGATGTGGGGGCCAGCACCAACTCTCATGAGCAGAATCCAACTGCTGTATGAAATTCAGATTGATGGTTGAGGCAGAGCCCAGGGAACCAGGAAGGAGTGGGTAACCCACGCACCTGGGGCACCAGCAGAGGAGCCTTCAAGATGTCCCTATGAAGGAGAAAATGAGGCTGAAGCCAGCCTAAAATCATAGCCAAAGCAGAGTCCCAGAGGGGCTAGCCTGAGACTCAGACACTGAGGTTCAGGAGTGGGAAAAGGTGTCCCTTTGGCAACTAGGTGGTCACAGGTAACCCTGAAGGAAAGCAGCCGGGGAGCAGGCCCTGCTGAGCACCTAGCCTTGCTAATGTGAATGACACAAGATGGGGTGCTCATGTTTCCCCGCCTTTCTAAGGTGCCCTGGGATGATCTCCGCTACCTTTTTGGTGAGATCATGTATGGAGGCCACATCACTGATGACTGGGACCGCAGGCTGTGCAGGACCTACCTGGCAGAGTACATCCGTGTGGAGATGCTAGAAGGAGAGGTGCTGCTAGCACCTGGGTTCCAGATCCCCCCCAACCTGGACTACAAGGTAGGAGAGGCCAGCAAAGACCAATCCATCCTGGCTACTCCCTGAGGGTCCCACACCCCAACAGACCTGTCAGGTGGCTAGGGGTAGAGATAATTGACAGAGTGCTTGCTTAGCATGCATGGAGCCCTGGGTTCCATCTCCCAGCACCAAATAAACCTGTCATGGTGGCCTGCAACTGTGATCCCAGCCCTGGAGAGGGCCGATCCTAGGAGTTCAAGTAGTGAGTTTGAGGCCATCCTGGGCTACAGGAGACCCTGTCTCAAAAACAACAAAAATAGCCCATAAGTAACTAAGAATCCAAGTACCCAAAATGAGGAGCAGCCCTTGTGGTCCCAAACAAGGAGGTGGAAATGCCATCATGTCTGGGGATGGAGGGAGGTGGCCAGCAGGACTGCACTAGGATAGACCACGTGAGAGGTGCCATTAAAGAAGCCAGGTGGTGGTGGCACATGTCTTAATTCTTAGCACTTGGAGGGCAGAAGTGGACGGATCTCTGTGAGTTTAAAGACAGCCTGCCTAATCTACACAGCAAATTCCAGACAGGCAGAGTTACACAGAGAAGCCCTGTCTCGAGAAAAAAAGAGAAATGCCTAGAAGACAGTGGACCCCAACAGTATAAATTAACCACCCTTTTCCAGGGCTACCATGAGTACATCGATGAGAACCTGCCCCCAGAGAGTCCTTACCTGTACGGCCTGCACCCCAATGCAGAGATTGGCTTCCTGACAGTCACCTCAGAGAAGCTGTTCCGCACGGTCCTGGAAATGCAACCCAAAGAGACAGACTCGGGAGCAGGCACAGGGGTGTCACGTGAGGAAAAGGTAGGACCTGTCCCTGTCCCCAGCAACAGGGACAAGCAGGGCCTAGAGCAGTAGGAGGCACAGTGCAGCCCCGGCTATGGACAATGCCTGGGCAGCTGTAGAGTTGGGTGCACTCAGCCTTGGGAACTACAAATTCTGGGGTCAGGGTGTGATCTACAACTGGTTGCAGACATCACTGGCCTTGTACTTTGGGCACAGAGCTGTGGGGTGCAGCAAAGCGATTCCCCTAGGACAAGGAGCTCAGAGGACAGACAGCCTGGGCATGGGCAGTCAGAAGATTGCATGACAGAACAGTGCGTAGGCTCCTTTGCCTGGCTTGCCTCAGCACCCTGAGGCTCCAGTACCTTCCTCGCTTTCTCTTACCTCATGAGAAAGATCTGTCACACCTCAGCTAAGCTTGGGGCAGAACAGTAAGCAGGCCAAAACTGAGGTCAAAAGCCCCTACTTGCTATTCAGGGTCTGGAATTATTGACCTAGCAATTGAAACCAGAAATCTACTGTTGAGGCAGGTGTAGAGCACACACCCATAATCCCAGCATTCCAGAGAATGTGAGGCATGAGGATCTCAAGTTAGGGCCAGACTGGGTGGCATGGTGTTCCAGGTTGGACTGAGATGACAGTCTATGGATGGATGGTGATGGATGACCATCATTCCCACTGTGTGTGTGTGTGTGGCCGATGGTACAGTTCCACAGAAGGCTCAATCAGTTCTGTGCCCGCTTGGGCCCCTGACATGGCGAGGAAGCTGGAGCATGTGTGCCTGGAGTCACTAGGCCACCAGGCCTGATCCACTCACAACCCCACCCCCTCAGGTTTGGGCAGGCCCCGCCCCCTGACACTGCTGGGGGTGTCGTCTCCATTGGTGACTACCACAGTAACAGGAGTTTGCCTGTCATTGGCTTCTAGGTGAAGGCTGTGCTGGATGACATCCTTGAGAAGATTCCAGAGACCTTCAACATGGCTGAGATCATGGCAAAAGCTGCTGAAAAGACCCCCTATGTGGTTGTTGCCTTTCAAGAATGTGAAAGAATGAACATCCTCACCAATGAGATGAGACGCTCACTGAAGGAGCTGAACCTGGGGCTGAAGGTAAAACCACGGGTCATCGGGGACACGGGTATGGAGCTTGTGAAACTGCCTAGTCTACAGAGACAGCCAAACAGTACACCTCCGGCCTCCAGCCTGGCTCCTGGAGACTGGTGTGTGTCTCTCTGACCCTTGTCTAACCCCTTTCCTTCTCTGGTCTGGAATCCTGCACCCCCCCAATACAGGCCACCAAGACTGGCTATTGCCTGGCCATGATCTCTGGAGGTGCCACAGAGAGCCATACCATGCTGGCAACTCAGGACATATAGTGAGGGCTCTCCCCGATCCTGGCCACATCCATCCTCCAAAATCTGACCATGTCCCTTAGGGTGAGCTGACCATCACAACAGACATGGAGGACTTGTCCACAGCTCTGTTCTATGACACTGTGCCTGAAACATGGGTGGCCCGGGCCTACCCCTCCATGATGGGCTTGGCGGCTTGGTATGCCGACCTGCTGCAACGTATCAGGGTAAGTCACAGGACCCTGGAGCCTCCAGGAACCTATGCACCATGGCCTCGGAGTCCCCAGCAGCCATCACTGCCAAAGCAGGTGGGAAGGCCTGACTCAGCCTGTCAGACGTCAGACGTCTGACCACTCACCAGTGTGACTTCCCAAGGAGGGAGAGAGCAGAGAGCTCAGGAGAGCCCGAGGGAGGGCAAAGGCAAGCGCAAAAGCTGCTTCTGGGCCCCAGGGCCATCCAGCATGGAGCCATTCCCTCACCGTTCCCTCCTGGAAGGCCCAGGCTTCTCAGGCGCAGCCAGCCCCAGCCGAGACCCCGCCCCTCCCCTCGTCTGTGCCCACGGCAGGCGCGTCTCTGTGCCCACAGCGACTCGTTCCCTTCCAGGAGCTTGAGGCCTGGACGACAGACTTCGCCCTGCCCACCACTGTGTGGCTGGCCGGGTTCTTCAACCCACAGTCATTTCTCACCGCCATCATGCAGTCCATGGCCAGGAAAAATGAGTGGCCCCTGGACAAGATGTGTCTGTCTGTGGAGGTGACGAAGAAGAACCGTGAGGACATGACTGCTCCTCCCCGAGAGGGCTCCTACGTGTATGGGCTCTTCATGGAAGGTAACAGTCTGTCCAGGAAGCTTCTAGAGCCACTCCCACTCAGCTGTGGATGAGACAGGCTGGGCAAGCCTGGGGTATGGGTGGACTTGGAGCTACCCTGAGCTCCAGAGGGGACTGACGGGCAGAGGCCTGGAAACCCATTCCAAGCTGAGCACGGTATGCATGCCTACAGTTCCAGCACGTGTGAGGCCGAGGCTAGAGGGTTGCTGGAATGTATGTCTCAAAAGACAAACCTCATCCCAGGCAGCTAGGGCTCTACCCAAGACAGGAGCATTTGTATGCGGGCAGTGGAAACAGTTTAGACGTGATAGGAATGCAGCCTCCAAACTGAAGCAGGAGCTCTGTTGAGTCAGGGACTCCGGGATACATGGGCTGACCCTCAGCCAGCACTCCTGAGGCTCCCCCAAGCAAAGGCTTCAAGGAGGAAGGCCAGGCTGCAGGAGGGCAGATAGGTAGAGGTGCCATTAGAATCCAATGGCAAGCCAGGCAAAAAGGCTGTGTCCTCAGACCCATTCCGGCCAACTCCACCTGTGCTGGGTCAGGACCAGACCAGCTGAGGCTCACATACCCATTCTCTGTTTATTGTGGAATGGCACACAGGACACATGAACACAACTGGACAGGACGAGAGATGACAGCAGTCTGGTTAAGGGCAGATAGTGTTTATATAGCATATACATATATATAACGTATTCCCTATGTACAGAGGGTAGACATTCATTACACAGGACGGATCAGGAAGGGACGGTGCTGGAATCTTCAGCTGTAGTCTGCTGCTGCTGACATTCAGAAGGCTGAGATGAGGCTCTGAGGAGAATGCAGCCTCAGAGCCATTACAGCATGCAGAGTCACCTCCAAGTCCTCAGTTCATACCCCATGTTTGGCACTTCCAGCCCCTGGCACCTGGCCTGAACTCTTCAGGGCTCCCACTTCACTGGCCTCTCTCTCTGCTGGTGCCTCCCTTATTCACGGTCAGCACTCCAAACAGGGGGCTCAGCCTCCCGTACCATACCCAGACGTCAGCTACATTGTCCCCACAGGAGCTCGCTGGGACACCCAGACCGGAGTCATTGCGGAAGCACGGCTGAAGGACCTCACACCAGTCATGCCTGTCATCTTCATCAAGGCCATTCCTGTGGACCGAATGGAGACCAAGAACATCTATGAATGCCCCGTGTACAAGACGCGGATCCGAGGACCCACCTATGTCTGGACCTTTAACCTGAAGACCAAAGAAAAGGCAGCCAAGTGGATCCTGGCAGCAGTGGCCCTGCTCCTGCAGGTGTAGTTGCCCCTGCAGCCCGACCCTGTGGTTCCAACCAGAAACCCAGCCTTGCAGCTGTCACCTTACAGGCACTGACAGCCATTTTCTTGACTTCTCACCAACTCCAGTGCACCTGGGCCATGCAGAGGCAGAGGTGGGTGGGATTAAACAACTGCAATCATGGTACCAGTCTGACTGTACTCTGTGCCTGATGTCACCCAGGGCCTGGCCCAGCAGTGAAGCCTGAGTCCCAACAGCTCAGAGAAAACACCCCGGGAACCAGACCCTGAATCCTGACTTCCAGAATGAGCTTATCTGGGCAGGAGCTGCTGGGGTTAGGGTACGGCACTCACCCTGGCCGGATACTGCACACAGAGCCCCACAGCCGGGGACCAGGTGCACCCTCCACGCCAAGCTCTCAAGAAAGGGAGCGCCTGAAGTAATAATCTCAACAATGTCTTCTTCCCAAACTGTCCTAGCACCACAACATGCACACCATGACACAGGTGCCGCCATGCCATGTATGCAGCTGTCCTTGCCCACAGACACTGTGAGAGCAGGAGAAGCAGTCCAGGGCAGCACCGCACCACACACACACACACTCACATACACTCACATACTCTCACACACACACACACACACACACACACACACGCACACACGCGCACACACGCTCACACATTCGCACACACACACTCACTCGTGCATACATTCGCTCACACGCACATACACACTCACAGTCACGCGTGCACTCACACATATGCGCACACACACACACACACACACACACACACTCATGGTTTTTGTCTATTCTGCCTTCACCCTCAGTCCACACTTGCAGGTGAGTGTGCACACGTCCCTGGGAATGTTCCGCTAACTGTGGGTTGGCTATGTGGGCTACTCAATGGTTTTATTTCACGTAATACACACCCCTCTTGTTAACCAAACAGCCAGAAGGCCCATTCACACAGTAAGGCCCTGCCTCAGGTGATGGTGCGCAGAGAGGTGACAGTGGCTGAGGCCCCTCTGGCTGGCTGGTTGGGGGTCTGCATCAGTACCATTAGCAGAAAAGAAAAGGAAGCCTGGCCCTCAGAGACCGGCAGTGCTGATGTTAGACATGCAGCCAAGTGGTCAGACTACAAGCAGGTGGCAGGGTGATGGGAGCTAGACAAGAGGGTGACGGGAAACAGCCAGCCAAGCCTGTAACTCCAGCCAAGGGGCTCGCTGGGGAGCGAGGCACTGCTCAGAGTTTCTAAGGCTTCAAAGCCGCAAAGGAACGCAGACCCCGCAGGAACTGTCTACCCCAGCTTGTCTGACCTTTTGTGAACATTGCCCTGATGCCTGAGCCCCAAATGGGGACAGAGAAGTTTCAGGCCAGGCCTAGGAACTGGGCAACTGCTTCTGCTGGCCAGAAGGGGTCACTGCAGCCCCACAAGAGGGCACAGCCAGCAGGTCTCCAGGCAACCTGTTCCAATCCCTGGTCATAACCACAAATTTTGCCTCTGGAGCCTGAAATAAAACAGTAATTCTCCACATGTACAAACTGTCTCCATACCTCCCAAAGGCCAAGTTCCCTGAAGGGATCTGGAACAAAGTCCTAGCATCAGAATTGGGGAGCCTAGATCTGCAGAGGAAAAACCTACCCAGGATTTCCTAAAGGCCTGAGCAGGGCAGAGGGAGCAGAGCAGAGGGAGCAGGGCGGAGGGAGCAGGGCGGAGGGAGCAGGGCAGAGGAGGGGCTCAGCCCCAAGCCGCACACTCTGCCAGCAGAAGATGCTCTGCCAGCAGAAGATGCGGGAGTGCTGTGTAAGCCAGCCTCTCCAGGTGGTTTCTGTGACTTGTGTGAGTCAGCTGTCGCCCAGGGCAGCACCGCTCTGTCTTATTAGCAACGAAAAGCAACAGTCCTGTGGAAGGCTAGGTGTTCCTGACTCTGGAGCCCGACCTGGGACAGCCAGTCAGCCACAGCCATCACTGCTGAGGGACTCCTCTCCGGGCTGCTGGCCTGGATCCAAAGGCTGTTCTCGGCACACCAGCTGGACTGGCGGGACGGCAGCACATGAAGTGTCCAGGCTGCTTCCCAGAGACCCTGGGGAGGAGTGGGGAGGCGAGCAGGCTAACACAAATACACAGGGCATGTGCACTTGGACCTGCTATGAGGAGCGATACCAAATATGAACAGGCACATTTTTTATTAACCTGGAGACCTGAGCAGGTGCGGTGGCGCACACCTTTAACCCTAGCACTCGAGGCAGAGGCTGGCGGATCTCTGTGAGTTCCAAGCCAGCCAGGGCTAGTGAGACTTAGTCTCAAATAAAGTAAAAATGAAGGTGTGACAAAGGGCAGGAACAGCAAAGATCCAGAGACCCCGTGGGTCACGATGGCCAGCTCTGTAGAGGTCTGTCCGCACAGCACAGTAGCTCAAGTAGCTCATACACCACATTCTCCCAGTGCTCAGGCTCCTGGGCAGGCAGTCTACCCCATGGCCAACAAGGAAATCACAGCTGCCTCTCAGATATCACACTAACCTGCTTCGTGTCAGGGAGACAGGTTGTCACTGTGTCCTTCCCACCCCAGCACACTCCAGAACAGCTCCTCTACCACTGAGCACTGTCTGCTACAGGGCCACACTCAGCAGAGAACAGGGAAGGAAAGAACCCCTCTGCCCCTTGCCCCAAGGCCTCTCTGGACCCCTGGGCAGGAGCAACAGAAGGGAACAGAGGCTGCTGGCCTACCCCAGGTGGCCCTGGCCCTGGCCCTAGGCGGCAGCAGCAGCACCACCTAAGTGGAGGGAGAAACAGCCAAGTTCAGCATCTGCTTTAAAACCACTGTCCACGGGCAGAAACACTGCTCTGTGGCAAACGAAGGAAGCAAGGGACAGCCGAGGCCACAGGGTTCCCTCAAGAGCTCCAGCCTTCGCCACAATTGGCCTACTGAGTTCCCAGCACCTGCCTGTTCTCAGAAGAAGTTCTTGATCAGCGGAGTCACCATCTTCACCCACAGCTTCACCTGCCGATCTGGCTGATCAAAGGTGGCAGAGGAGACAACGCCCGATCGCACATAGAGCTGCTCTTGTTCCTAAGGAAGAGAGGGACAGTCAGGCACTAGGTGTGGGGTCAGCCTGTAACTCCTCAGAGCACCATCTGGTACAACAGTGACGCGCACAAGGCAGATCAGAGATGCCACCACACCATTCCTGAGGACTTTGGCCAAGGGGCTCCATCACTACACACTGTGGATTTGGCTGAAAACTTACAGCTGGTGGGAGAGCTTTTATTTTAGATGTTTACCCCTCACAAAATAGATTAGCATAAGTTAAAGTAATAAACTGGTCTGGGCGGATTCCAATTAGGGGTAGTATCAGTCCAGCACGTGTACAGACCCTGAGTTCCATCCCCAACGGCAGGTTACACTGTGCCATCAGCATTGGCCAATGCTGCTGGTGGAAAGTGACACCAGAGCTTATCCCAAGACAGCCCTCTGCACTCAGCCGCACACTAAGATCTAGAGACACTTGTGGTGCTGCATTTACAGTGGGGAAAGGCTGGAAACCACCTAAACATCCAACATTCGCTTGTGAATTAACCCAGATGACAAAGCAATGTCAGGCTGACGTCATAGAGGAAAGTGACAGAAAACTAGACACGAGATATACAGCATACAGCTGCTCCCTCAGAATCCACGACAAAACCTTCAGATTCTCAAGTCCCTCAGTCACATGGTGGCATGTACATCCTCGTGTAGATCTGCTTTTATCTTTTCTTACAGTGCTGGCAACTGGGCCTAGAGCCTGCTCTCCAGGCCTGTCTCAGACTTTTCAACTCGGGGTTCTTTAAAGCATCTAACACAGTTGTAAATATAAGATATAATATATCAATGCCGTGTATGATGTTACATTTCACTCTTCAGGGAACACAAGACAAAGTCTGAGCATGTCCATGTAGGAGGGCAATTCTCCCTACGTATTCCCACCACAGTGGTTGGCTCCTTGGACTTGGTACATACAGGGAAGGAAGGCTGACAGTCGGGCCTCCCCACAGGCTCCCAGAACAAAGACAGAATGATCCAAACGAGTCAGATGAAGACAACGTCTTCTGTTGCAAACCATGTTTAAGCTTTCACCTCTAAAACCGAATTCTAAAACACACATGTGGACTGATAGACAGCTGCTGGCAAAGGTACTACCACCTATGTAGTAGGAGAGAACAGACTCCTTCAAGTTGTCCTCTGACCTCCGCATTACACATGTGCACAAATATACAGGAGGGGTGATGTCAACCATTTTAGATTGTGGGTAGCCTACAAATGCTATCCTCTTCTGCCTCATGGCCCTGAGCAGCTGGGGCCATATCTGCACCCACACGGAGGGTCAGCACACGAGCCCTGATTGACAGAGCCTTACAGAGCCGACATCATCCACAGGAAGGAACATACTCCTCAGCAGTTCCTCCAACCAACAGAGAAGGAAAAGATGCCTCACCCAAAACCCTGCACAAGTATCTGAGGATTTGCCCATACAGAGGTGGAGACCTAGGGCCTGCCTTCACCTCTCCTGCAACTCCCCACACTTGTGACCTTCATCACGAAGGCAGCACCCTGAGGCCATTGTCCACACCAAACTTTCAAACCCTGTCCCCACAGCTGGCTTTCCCATCATGAATATTTCCATGTCATGAACATCAGCTTAAGGTTCCATGGGCTGTGCCTTCAGAGGAGCCAGCTCAGGTCTAGGGGAGGAGGGCAGCCTTGCAGAAGTCTCCACAGACCCAGCTCCAGATAGATATGCTCTTTAGTAAACACCCAAGATCTCAATTAAATGACCAGAAGAGCTTCGGTGTCCTCACAGAGGCCACAGCAAGGATGGAGAAGGAAGTCAGCTGGCAGAGGTCACAGCACTGTGCAAGGAGTCTTTCTTAGGTCACAAGTGGAAAACTGCGTTCTCTGAACAAAGCCAGGAAGCTTTCAATTTTTATTGTTTGCACCATGAGGGAGGGATTGATAAAAATATCTTCCATTCTCAAGACAGGGCCCTTCCCTGGGTCCCAGGAGAACTCCAGCAGGCCTTCTGAGTGCAGGGACCACACACTGCAGGACTATAAGCTGGGGGCTGGGCATGTGCAGCACCACATGGGGCAATCAGACACTGAAGGGTCAGGAGGCCAGCTGCAGGCCTTAAAGCATACCGAAGCAAATGGAACCATCTAGAAATACATTTCTGCACTTCACAGACCCTGAATCAATACGCATGTGCTGCCACCTTCCCACCATCAAAAGCCCCTGGGAGGCAGGTTTGGGAAGAAAATATCCCAAGTATGTCATTTGAGAAATCAGCTCAGACCACAACCAGCCAGGCCTTTCTCAAGATCCAGGATGTGGGTTTAGCTCCCCATCTCAGGAAGTGGGGTCTTCTCAGCACTAGATAGCAGAGCACACAGGCCTAGGCACTTGCTCACAAAACTCTCCCAGAACTCGTCCTCGCCTGGGTAGAATCATTACCAGCTCTCTCTGTAGAGGCATCTGTGTGCACAACTCTCTCTCTGCACCAATGAGAACAGTCCAGGAGACGCCCACAGTCCAGAGTCAGACTCATCTCTTCTCCACAGCCTGGCTCCACGGCCAGCAGGTGCCTTGTTATGGGAAGTCCTCAGCTTGAGAGCTTCCTCGGTCATTTGCCATAAGCCTTTCTTCAGAAGGAAGTCTGCTAGCACACCCGTCACCTCACTGGCCACAGGGCATGGCTGTTGTCACTTCCTCTCGCCCAGTCACAAAGCTCTTACTGGCACCTGGCCCTCGGTGACAAGATTCCCAGACACAGGAGCAAGTCCAAAGAACAAAGCGATGGCCACTTAGGACCTCCCCCATCAGCAAGGGCTTTGAAAGTTCTGTAGCAGTGACTCCCAAACACTGGAGTCTAAAAGTCAGGATGGTTCAGCACATAAGGAGGTGGTCCCACAAGCCTGAGACCTGAGTTCAATCTTGAAACCCACAGTAGGAAAACTCACTTCAATAAATTGACCTCTAACCTTCACACAGGTATCATGGCACATGTGCATCACACTCACACCCATCCCATACACATATAATAATATACAGTTTAAAAATGATCAAAATAAAATCCAGTGGGTACTGTTCCTGAGGTCTGGCTGGGAACAAGGATACTGCATCCCAAGACCCCAATGGAAATCTGGTCCAACCCACTCCGGGTCTCCTGCAAAGACCACAAGCTTCTAAGACCAAAGCACAGGGCTCTGAAGTCAGGGCCTGCTGCAGGAGAATTCACAGGAGAGCATGCATGAATTCTGAGCTTTCTGTTGTCTGCTCCACAGGGAGGGCCAAAGCCATGGCCAAGCCATGAGATTCACCACTGCTTTTAGAAAAGGCTAGACCCCATTCTACAATACCCATGTCCCAGTGAGGAGATGGTGGTCTCTTCCAGCATGGAAAGAGGGAAAGGCCTAGGGTAGGGTACAAGCCTATCCTGCCTGGCCTTCCAAGATGCCTGTGAGGTCAACAGTGACATGTCACCACCTGCACCCCATTACCCAAGAACCCCATCACTTCAACAAACCTGATGGAGCTGCTGCTGCAGGGCTCGGCTCTCCGTCACGATGGCAATCTGGGCTTCTAGGTCCCGGTGAACTGACCTGTACCCAAAATTAGGAGAGCCAATCAGCGTGAGGCAGGGCAGGCTGCTCCCTGCCAGGTACAGCCAGAGGCCTGCAGGAAAAGGAAACGTGCAGACAGGAAGTGAGCTCAGCATCTGCCAGGTCTTCGCCACACACTGTCTCAACCTAGGAGGAAAGCAGCCAAAAAGCACAGCATCAGGGAGCTGGCTGAATCAGGCTCACCCTCCTACCTACTACCACTAAGGTGCTCCAAACTGCTGAGTGCAAGGCCATTCTGCTCTCTGCTACGTCTGCTGTGGCTCATGTCCCGAGCAGGGAGCTGGCTCCTTCAAGGCCACGTTGGCAATGGTGTCCTTGGGGTCTTTTCTGACACCCTTGCCCCTAACTGCTCCCTGGGCCCTTCTCTAGAGAGGCCACTAGCCCCAGCTCTTTCAATTGCCTGCTGCTGGCAAAGTGCAGCTCAAGGGCCAGAGCCCACCATCCCTCCTGGGAGCCCTGAACAACCAGGCAGATAGGCTCTGCCCTACAAACCACCAGAGGTGGAGTCACCTGGAGTGCAGAAGCACTGGACAGGACCAGGTCTACCTGTATACACACTGCCCACTTTTTCTACCTCCAGACACCCAGACACTCATCCACCTCTCTAGTCATCATCTGGAGCACAGAGAAGCACTGTTGCAAGTGGGTGCCACAGGGCACTGTGCCACCAAGGCTGCCACATCACACTACACATGGGACACTCCTGTAATGAAGGTCATGGGTTCTAGCAGAATCTTAAGCACCACTAGGTATGCCCATGGCAGATCCCATTCTGTGCCCTTTTCCATGCTCTCAAAGTCCAAGGCTTTAGAGCCCAGCCACCGAGATCTAGTCCTGAGTCCTCCCCAGGCCTAGACTGGCCTCTACCCTTCCCCTTACTAGCCCAAGAAAACCTATCTGGGCAAACCCAGTCAGCTCCAGGGAGACCAAGCACCCCCAGGCCTGCCACAGCTCCTCCATCAACAGGAGCCTCACAGAGGCCACAGACTTGCACGAACATCACAGATACCCGGCCAGCATGTAACACACACAGCTACACCAAAAGACGCTTAGTTCCTACTGGTCACGCAGAGCAGTGTTTCCAAGAACACCTTGGGCAGGAGCTGACAAAGGCTGTCGCTTACTCCCTAAAAGGCCACATCAAAGCCACCTGCCTGCAGTAGGCCTCTAGTTAGGTTGGAAAGTCAAGAGGCCAGAGAGACAGGTGTCCCTCCCCACCTCCATGCTGGCAGCTCTGTCCACATGGCTCACCCTACCCAGGGGTCCAGGCCAACCTGCTCCTTCACACCTCCGGCTTTTCAAGTACTTAAGCCCCTCTCTGTCCCCACCTCAGCTTTCCCCAGGACATGGAGCCCCAGGAGTCTCAGAAGACTGAGCACCCTTCCCACCTGCCGCTGTGGGGGTTATCGCCACTGCTCCCACACTGGGTCTGCTTGGGACCAACCACCCTCCTGATAAAGACGGGAGGGGCAGCCCCTCCTGGGCCAGGCTGACTCCCATATACAGAGAGTAAGATTCTCCTCTAGCAAACACTCCCTAAGCACCGAGCCCTGAGACACTATGACTCTGTGGGGAGGGTCTACCTGCTGCCCTCTCCATAGTCTCCTTGAAGACCTTCAGGGCCTACTGTCCCCAAGGCCCAGCACCTAGGCTGACCTTCAGGGCCTACTGTTCCTAAGCCCCAGCTCCTAGGTGGACCTTCAGGTGGACCTCTTTAGAGACATTTCCAACTTACTGTCAGGCCCTAGCTCCTCACTCCAGAGCCTGACCTTTCCAGGAACCAGCAAGAAAGACTACAGTCTGGGAAGGAAAGGTGTCTGGGCGTGGCCTAGGGCAGGGCTATTTAGCACTGAGTACCAGAGACAGCTAGGGGCAGGAGGCCACTGAGGGCACTACCAGGCTTGGCACTCACCACAAAACATGTTCCTAGCATCAACACAGTGACCTGTAATCAGAGCCCAGAGACAGAGACCCTTTGGGCCTGAGGCTTGAAAATACCCTACCTAGCACCCCTACAGGCTTGTTCCTATCAAAATGAAAATGAAGTGGGGGCGGGGGGCACTCAGCTGGTAGAGTGCTGGCCTAGTGTGCAGAGGAAGTCCTGTGTCTGATCTCAGCACACAGTGGGAGTCCAGGAGGTAGAGGCAGAAGGATCAGAACATCAAGGTCATCCTGGCTACAATATCACTTTTTTCTTTTTGTAAGATTACTATTGTATGTGTGAGAGACACTGGGGGGTTCGGAGCTCCCGTGTGAAGGTCAGGGAACAGCTTAGTGGGGTCTGTTCTCTTCTCACTTTCATGTGGTTCTGGGGAGGAACTCACGGCGTCGAGCTCGCCTGGCAGGCACCTCTGCCTTCTGAGTCACCTTGCCAGAGCCTACAGATCAAGTTCAGGGATAGCCTGAGGTACAAAAGACCCTGTCTCAAAAACAAGTTGATAAGCAGCAGGGCATGGTAGCACATACCTGTAACCCCAGCACTCAGAAAGATGATTTCATGTATGAGACCACTTTGAGCTACAGATCCAAGTTCCAGGCTAGCCGAAGCTAGACTTGTAATCCCAGCCCTTGGAAAATGGGGACAACAGGAACAGATGTTTGAGGTCAGATTCCCTCGGCTACAAGAGTTCAAGGCTAGCCTAGGCTGCACATGACAATGTTCCCCGCCCTTCTCTCTCTCTCTCTCTCTCTCTCTCACACACACACACACACACACACACACACACCCTTTGTTGAACCCAAAGAGAAACAGATGAAACACTGCTGAGAGACACTGCCCATGTTACGTACGGACAGGTGTCGGTCACTGGGACCGAGTCCCAGGGAAGCCTATGGTGGGATATTTGTACACTGAGTGAGGATGTGTTGCTGTGATTGGTATAATAAAAAACTGAACAGCCAATAGCTAGGGAGGAGAGACAGGTGGGACTTCCAGGCAGAGGAGGAGGAGAAAATCAAGGCACATGGGAGACACCAATGAAACAAACCAGATATCCGGAACAGAGGAAAGGTAACTGAGCCATGTGATAGAACACAGATTAATAGAAAGGTTAATTAAGTTATAAGAGCTAGTTAGAAAAATGGCCTAAGCTAAGGTCAAGCTTTCCTAATCAAAAGTCTCGCCTGGGGGTGGTGGCGCACGCCTTTAATCCCAGCACTGGGGAGGCAGACTCAGGCAGATCTCTGTGAATTCGAGGCCAGCCTGGTCTACAAAGCGAGTTCCAGGACAGCCAGTGCTACACAAAGAAACCCTGTCTTGAAAAACCAAAAAAAGAAAAAAGAAAAAAAAAAAGAAAGAAAAAGTTGTCGTCTCTGTGTCATTATTTGTGAGTTGGTGGCCCAAAGGAAAGCCTATGAGGCCAGCATGCCAGGAGTCTCCACTTTTAGACTCCAAGTCAAGAGCTTCAACCATTGGCTGGTGCCCTGGGGACCCATCTTCCTCACTTGGTTGATCCCCAGCTGTGCCCACAGGCTCCCTCCAGATGCAGGGAGGCTCTGCAGGCAGGAGGAGGAGGCACACTTCCAGCACAGGGCTATAAACTGGTCATCAAACCCCAATTCCTCACCCCAGAGCTTGACCTTTGTGCCTAACGTCTCCACAATTCCAGGAACCAGCAGCTTGGGGAAGGAAAAGTGCTTTGGGGAGTGAACTGGGGGCAGGGCGAGGGAAACTCTGTAGCCCTGAGTTCCAGCGAGAGCAGGGAACAGGGAGACCTCTGCAGCCACTGTCATGCCTGGAACACTAGAGGTGGCACGGACTCAGAGACCAAGTGCCCTGCTGTCTCCTGACTCTGAACTCTTCAGAAAGAAGCCACCTTCTGGAGTGGTGGCTCACACCTACCATCCTAGTATGAGAGGCTAAGGAAGGATTCTTAGGAATTCAAGGCCAGTCTAGGCTACAGAATAAGATCCAGTGTCAAAAACAAGAAGATGAGGCCACATATCTGTCCTTTTCTAGGCATCCTGTGCCTTACACAACAGAGGCTCCAGCACGTTCAAACAGGTCCTGGCGACTTCACTGTCCCATCTGCCTTGGGCAGGCATGATGTGCCCTACATTCAGGCCTCTGCACATAGAGGCCTCCCTAAACTAGACCCCCTACCAGCATGGATCCCTTCTGCTTAGGGCTCTTGCTTGCCACAATCTGCACAGGACCATCTGCTAGCTAATGTCCTTCCTGTGAGACAGAAATCCCAGGAGAGCAGGAACCACAAACCTAGTGAGCATGCCCAGTGGTTTCCATGATCCATGCAAGGCACATGGATGCCAGATTAATATCAGAGTGGTGACTGCCTCCCAACTAAGTAGATTATATGTTTTTGTTTTTTTTTTTTTTTAAAGCAAGAGTTTGAGCTGAGAAATGGCTCAGCGGTGAAGAACACTGACTGCTCTTCTAGAGGACCTGGGTTTGGATCCCAGCACCCACATAGTGGCTCACAACTGTAATTCCAGTTCTAGGGGATGCAACACACTCTTCCATCCTCTAGGGGCACAGGGCACACATATATACATGCAGGCAAGACACCCACACATGTAAGATAAAATAAATAAACCTAAAGAAAATCAGAAGCTCTGCATATGCAGGCCGGAGTCTTCTCTGAGAACTTCTCCAGAAAGATGAACTTCCTCCTACAGCCCCAGGGTTCTTCGAGACCCTCCCGAGTCTCAGACCCTGCAGAAACCAGGAGAGAGAAGACATCCGCAGGAGAGCACCAGTCAATTCTGGTGTCAGAGGGATTGAAAAACTCCCGAGGCCTCAGGGCTGGAGTCTACTGCCTGTGATGGCCATGTCCACCCCTGCCCCCATTACTCTTAAGTACATCTGCTGGGTCCAGGTGACAGCCATGCCACATGGAGCCCAGGTAAACAGGGTGAGGCTGCCAGGCTGCCTCATCAGCTCACCTTCGGGCAAGATGCCAACCAGCCTGTCGGGAAGACAATAAAAATAATGGAATCCTGTCAGTCATTAACAGATTCCATCTGCACAGCCAAACGTCTCTTAATCCAAAGATCCCTGAGCACACAAAGGGTTTTGTTAATCTAGAATGCTTCCTCCAAGAGAAATCAAGTCAGTATGCTCAGTCCTTCCTGATCCCCCACAGATGTGTCCCCACTGAGCCCATGGCCCTGGCAAACAGATGGGCAAGAGTAGCTTAGTGCGCAGTGAGCAAGGGTGTGATCCCTGCATGACAGGGCTCGGCTACCAAGACAGAGCAGGGACAAGGCTGGCACGTGTCTTGCTCAGGGCAAAACATCAAAATGATGGCCTGAACATCACAGGCTTCACCATGGGGCAGAACTGAGACACATATGCATCACACTCACACATGTGAAATGCTAACACTGCCCCTCAGGCACCACATAAGCATGCTGGAGCTCAGCAGACTCCACTGAACTATAACACCTGTGTCCTAACCCACTCCCCACACTCCACCAGGACCAGGTGGACCCAGTGAACCTGCAGCACCTGCTCAGACAGATCTGTTGAGCATCTGAGAAGCAGTCAGACTCTAGCCCAGACCCTAGAACCCTTCCCCCTACAGCTACAGGCCAAGCCAGAGACTGGCAAACCAGCAGTCAGAGGCACAGCCAGGAGCCTAGTTGTGCCCACTGCCTGCTCCCGAGGACTCTCTCCAGCCAAGGACAGAGCTGCCCTTCACAGCTAGAGGTACAGCAACAAACCTGCATACAGATAACTTAGGTCGGCCCACCTAGGAGTTCACAAGTGCTTAGCTTCCTGATGGTGAGAAAGCAAGACACATTCAGAAGAAACCAGACTCCAGCTGGGGCGGGGAGGCGCTGCAGGCTGAGGATGGCACTGGGGCGTCTGAACATAGGCAGCTGCTCCGGTACTGAACTCTATGCCAAGCCTCTCACCTTTACACTTATGAACATGGACCCCTGGCTCCTGGTGGCAGCAACAAGTCACAGGACTCTTGGGCTTAGACAATAAGAAAAACCCTCAATACACCACAGCATTCTGTGTTGCTAAGCTAGGACCACTGTGAGCTAAGACACCTATATGCAGGTGACAAGGCCAAAGACTACACATCAGGGGGTCCTAGGCATCCCCTACCTACACTGGACCAGTCATCCACTCTGCTCAGAGGGAGCCCTCACTGGCTGTGGGCTGCTGGTCACTTACACACACTTGCCGTCCCAGACGACATCATGCCATCATCACATTCTACAGGATCTCCTGCAGAATGAACCGAGCTTCTAGGGACCACTTCCAAAAACTTCCACATAAGAACTCAACAGATAAGCCACACTGCAAAAGAAGTCTCCAAGGCAAACACTGACACCGTGGGCCATCCCTGTGGGTTAAGATAGCAGCAAAGCTTCTAAGTGATATAAGTTCTACCAACTGCTTCAGCAGCCAACTGCCACACAGTGAACTTCCCAGCAGGCATTTGAGCAGCAGCGAGTAATCCAATCCTGAATTCTGTCCATCCCGGGCTGGCTTCCATCCCCACCTTTGCCCCCACTGTTAGGGTCACATAGCTACACCAAGCTCTCCAGCAAACACTATAGAGCAACCCTAGTCTTCTGAATCGCAACTGGTGTGGTCATGTGCCAAGGCGGCTTCCCAAGGAAAGGGACCAAACCATCTTCCTTGCTAAGCCACCTCACAGGGCCACCAGCAAGTTCAAAAGGTCCTCCTAGCACCCTATGCCTGGTCCCTGGGGAAAGCTATGCTGTTAAGTTGTATCTCTTGAGGTACAGGGATCCAGACGGATCTAGAATGCAGTGTCCTAGTTTCTCAGGCTATCCTTCCTCTGAAGCTTTTTGGGAGCAGGAATAGTTGATGATATGGATTCACAACACGCCCCCACGGTTGGGCATGGTTGCACATGCCTGGTGGAACCTAGTCACCTCCGCCTAGCCATTTCCGGGTCAAAATGTCTCACATGACCAGGACAACACAACCATGTGATCTAGGAACATGCATGGAATAGCCACATGGGCCTGTGCGTGCAGGCACGGCCCAGCCTTTATAAGCAGGCGCCATGATTTCCGGCTCCATCTTTACTCACGTGTCTTTCCACAGGCCTGTGCACCTCTGCCTCTCTCCCTTATCTTAATAAAACTCTTGTTAGTGGATTCTGTCGTGTTTCGGGATGTTTCCTCGCAGGGTAAGAGCGCCGCAAATAACCAACAACAGTTGAGACCAGCCCAAGCCTGTCCTGTAGGAGCTTGGGCAAAAGAACCCTGATAGCAACTACATAGTAATGAGCAGGAGTTTTCCAGGAGCCCAAAATAGACACAAACAGGCCCATGTCCTGTATCCAACACAGGCCCTGTAGAACATGGTTCACTGCACCAACCATCAAAAACCAACAACCACCCTATGGACTCCCTATTCATCCCATACAGATACTGAAGCTGTCTGCAGGTGTGCCAGAAAAGGGCCGTGACCCACTATAGACAGCAGCCACTAAGCAGGAAAGGACGCTGGCCTTTCACCTTTGCAGAGTAACCTCTGACCTCTGATTCCTGGAGAGGCCCCTATTCAGAAGAAACTGCTTCAAGCGGTTGTAATCCCAACACTCAGGAGGTCCAAAGTTCAAGATCATCCTCAGTTACATAGCAAGTAGCTCAGGCCACCTAATACCCTATTTCAACTTCCAAGCACCATCTACCCCCTGTAGTGGGTAGCCATTCCAGCCTTGGCCTCTAAGTTCCAACCCACACTGAGGCTTCGGTAACGGTCATGGCCGGGCTGAGGGAGGATGCTGAAGACCCAGGATCGGGATATGAGGGATCTCTTTGGTTTCTGGACCCTGGACGCTGGAGGTAGACTGAACAGAGTTCTCCAAAGGCCGGACTGCACCATACCTTTGCCAGACCCTACAACCTACCTATCCCTTCATTTGTAAGTTACCCCACAAAATAAACCTCCCTTTTAACTACATGGAGTGGCCTTAATAATTTCACCAATAACCCCCACCTAGCTCCACCATCATCTCATCCTCCTTTCGTTTCTTACACAATTCTAGGATCCAGATATGAGGCTCTCCCTGCCCACCCCGCTAACACACACACACAGTGATCCAGCATTCACAGATGGCAGGGCCCCACCCACATCAGGGCAGGCAAGAGGGAGGGAGGGAGAGAGGGAAGGAGCAGAGGGCAAGAGCACAGAGTCCGGGAAAAGGCGAGGCGAGATACACAGGAAAAGCCAGTTGGGTGTAACTGGGGAGTCACCGCACATGAAAGTTGATCAGTGAGGCTTCAGGGGATGTGGCAGCAGATGGGACCTGAGACCACAGTCTCTCCAGCTGTAAGGCTGGGCTAGGGCCTGAGGCACAGTGGACTTGGAGGAGCATGCTGTATGGCCTGCCTTGCTGTGCAGGGACCTGTAAATTACCACACTTCTCCAAAGCTCTGGCTTCACCCAGCTGCTCAGTTCTTCCCTCTGTGTCCCCACCCTTGGGCTCTGTTGTCATTCCCAGAAGGAACTGGGTCAACCTGAAAAGACTTTCCATACACACCCTCTGGCCAGCTCTACCTGCCCAGAGATAGCCAAAACCGCAAGCTTCACTCAGCCCACGTGTTAAGCTGAGACCAACAATGGCAGTCGCTTACCACACAAACAACATTGCCTGCCTGGGCAGGACTGAGGGCTTCCATGCACAAGCAGGGCCAGCTGGACAGGCAATCACTTCACCAGTCTTTGAGGTATTATGTCCTATATAAGGCTGAGGTGGAGTTCAGACAGGTAGAGTATTTGATGCATACACAAGGCACAGGAATTCATCCCAGCACCACAAAACACAAACAAAATAAAACAAAGAACGGCGAGATGGGTCAGTAAGTAAAGATGCTTGCCACCAAGCCTAAAAGCCTAATTTTGATTGATGGAATTAACTTGATAGAAGGAGAGATCTCATTCCCACAGTACCTTTTAACCTTTATAAACAGGCCATGGCATGTGCACACTCCACCACCACACACACACACACACACACACACACACACACACAGTGAGGGTTTTGTTGTTGTTGTTTCTTTTTGTTTAGTTTGTTTTTGACACAGGGTTTCTCTAGGTAGCCCTATGCTATGGGATGTCTTCCTGTACGCTGTGAATATAAGCTATTCCCACTGGTTAGTAAATAAAGCTGTTTTGGCCTATGACAAAAAAAGCTTACAGCCAGGAAATCCAAGTAGAGGTACAGAGAGAAGAGTGGACTCAGGGAAGCACCAGCCACCACCCAAGGAGCAACAAGATGCCAGCAGACCAGTAACACCACAGCTACATGGCAGTTTATAGATTACTAGAAATGGGTTAAGTTAAAATAGCTAGCTAACAAGAAGTCTGAGCCATAGCCTATCCAGTCAGTAATTAATATAAGCCTCTATGTGTTTACTTGGGTCTGAGCAGCTACAGGACCAGGCCAGACACAGGAAAACTTCCGACTACAGCCCTGGCTGTCTGGAACTTGCTCTGTAGACTAGACTGGCCTAGTGCTGGGATTAAAGGTGTGCGCAACCACTACATGGCTCAAATAAATGTTTTTAAAAAATAACAATACAGATAATTGGATTCAGCTCTAGGACAGCAAGGAACTTCATTATTTCTTAAAATATATCCCCACTAGCCAGGCATGGTAGTGTATGCCTTTAATTCCAATACTCAGGAGGCAGAGGCAGGCAGATCTCTGATTTCCAGGATTGCCTGGTCTACACAGAGAGTTGCAGACCAGCCAGGGCTACATAATGACCCTATCTCAGATAAGTAACAAGAAAAACAAAAAAGCATCCCTGCTGAAAATGCTGGGTCTCGAATCTCAAGAGCCAGACATGTGCTCAGAGGCCAGACACAGCAGCCACAAGAACCTGGCACTCCACAGACACTGTCCACACCTCTGCCACCAGACAGAGGACAGGCACTGGGGCAAAAAGCGAGCACCTTAGCAATAGGCCACAAGGCAAATTGTTGTCAAGTACAAGGTTTTCAACACGTTTCATCTACCCGTCAGAGAAGTACCCCCAAGAACCTGCCTCACCTGGGCTGTTTGGATCATAGTAAGTACCCACTGCAGACTATAACCATCTCTACCATAGGGTTGCATGTGGATGGTCCAGGGCACTGGCTGGTGCCCAGCACAGCTCAGCAATGGACACCTGCCTAGCATGGACAAGGCCTGGGCCTCACCCTCAGACCACAAAGAGGAGAACCAAAGGCTACATGACTTCCACCACATCAGAACTACACACTGAGCATGTGCTGCCAGATTCTGAATGTGGGGAGAGAAAGCAGAGGCTGGCAAACAGGAATAGAATCCATCACAATGAGGCACAGACAGGAAACCGGGATATTCACAGGACAAATCAGTAATCTGCAGTAAATTCTCTGCGCAGCAGGCAGGGGTGATCCCTGAAGATAGAAGCAAGCCTTCCATGTTTCCTGGTGTTCCTTTCAGCAGACAGGAACATGTTCCTCAATAGGCACCAAAGGACTAAGGACTGAATTAGGTCAGCAGCAGAAGTGAAAACCTGGGGTTGGTCCCCAGAACCAGGGGAAAAATAGAATATTCACCGAGTAGTTTCCATTTTTAAAGTTTTGTTCACATAAAGGGGAAGTATTCTATACAACTAAATCCCCCAAACAGGACAGAATCACCCCTCCAAGACATGCGACAGGCAGGAAGTACCTGCAAGGGCTACTGTAAAGGTAACACAGTACAGGACTCTCTCCCACATGTATTCACAAAGACTCCAGATCTGTGTGGACCATCCCAACCCCCCCCGGGGGGGAGGGGGGGAAGGGGCTGGCCAGCCCCCACCTACCTTTGGCATGAAAGGTCCATCCCCTGCGCCAGTATTCCTGAAGCTGGACCCGATCCTGCTGCCCCAGGCTACACACTTCACTGTAGAACTGTCGCTCAATGTGCACATAGGCAGCAGGGATGGCGCCGGCCACGCCCTTGGCCCCAAAGAAGCCATTCACCTCTGGTGAGGCTAGGAGGATCTGATACTCGGCCCGAGTACCTAATACCAGGTCCATGTAGGCCTGGGTCAGGTTGAAGTAGCCAGTGGTGAGGAAGACCTTAGCTCCCCGCTCAGCTTCCGTCAACAGGGTCTCAGTGACTATCTCATCTATCTGAATCTCAAAGGG
This sequence comes from Onychomys torridus, assembly GCF_903995425.1. Lineage (NCBI taxonomy): Eukaryota > Metazoa > Chordata > Mammalia > Rodentia > Cricetidae > Onychomys > Onychomys torridus. The sequence goes on along the minus strand of NC_050450.1, from coordinate 105,853,320 downwards.
CTTCATCTGAATCAGTGGGTAAATCCAGGTGTCAGGTGCTGGTCTCCGGTCACCAGCAGCCGCAGCCTCTTCCTGACTCAGCAGAGAGTCACTGTGGAAGGTCTGTGCATGCAACATCTGTTGTCGGGTCCTGGCCGAGTGGATCACATCCATGACCCGTTTGTTAGCTGCTCTGCAGTACGCAGCCCGGTCACCTACAGAAGACATAAGAGAAAAAAGAACAATGGAGAACCAGGTAGTGGTGGTAGAGGCAGGAGGATCAGAAGATGTGGTCATCCTCAGCTACATAGTGAGTCCAAGGCCAGCATGAAAAAGACTCTGCTGGCTGGAGGCACACACCATGTGACAGCTAAGTGCAAATGTACAAGTTTTTACTGGCAGAAAACAGACTAAGCTCAAGGAGCAAAGGAGGCAGCATCCAGCAAGGGCCCTGCCCACAGGACCCATGCAATGAGATGTGGTAGGGCATGGCACAGGTAATTCCAGCTACAAAAACTCAAAAACAGGGAAAGGAATGTGGGGTGGCAAACACCAGGTCTTTGGAACCTTGGGGATACAGCTGGGGGTTAAGTAGCTCTGGGAAGGCCGCTGAGCTGCACCTCTGTGGTGGCTGTCTGGTACGCACGCTTTGTGCTTCATAAGAACGATCACTGAAATAAAAGACATGCGTCAGGGACAGGTGTGGTGGCACCTGATTACAATGCTGGCACATGGGAGGAAAAGGTCAAGGCCAACCTGAGCTACACGAGACCCTGTCTCAAAGGAAAAAAAGAAAGTGAAGATGACTTAAGAAAAAGGACATGTTCACATCAAGAAAACACACAGCAAATACATGCAGCACGGAACGCACAGGGCAGGAAAGCACGGCCACCATGAACAGAAGCCCTGAGGGCAGGCTGGGCTCTCCCAAAACATGCCTTCCCCATGTGGACAGGACACAATGACACACACTCTTCAGACACACTGCAGGGAAAGACACAACTTCAGGTTCTGTCACTGGACGAGAAGAGCTGAGAACTGGCTGTGCCTGAAGTCTGGGGAGAGCAAAGCAACGCTGCAGATCAGGAAGACGACCAGTCCACAGACAGGCCAGAAGCAGGAGGTCAACATCAGACTCAGGAGACAGAAGTCTTTGGCAAGGCTAGAGAAAAGCAGCACCAAGTGGAGCTACACTGTGTCCCCTACACTCATGCAGTCTGCACTGAGAACAGAGGCAGACACTTGGGTGCCCCGGGGCTAGACTAGGATCAGAAAAGAAACCAACTGTGCAGAAATCCATCCTGCCAGAGGGAGCAGCAACCAGACACTGAGCAAAATGTCCCTGTCCCTGTCCTAAACATGACACATCCTCAGCTGTTCCTAAATACAGCCATTCCCCACTAGCTGTGCCTAGCCTGGCAGAGTACACCAGGGCCTAAGCATTTCTTCAAAGCCTAGATAGTATATATTTTAGGCTTGAGGACCAAAAGGCAAATCTAGGGATACACAGAGGGAAAGAAATTTTCCACAAAATGTTTAACTGATGCCCTTCAATGCACAGTGGTAACAACTAAACATCCCCTGGAGCAGACAAGGCCATCAACAGACCACAGCCTGGCTGTGCAGTCACAGCTCCCTGGCACTGGGCAGAGCTGTCATCAGGAAAACCACATGACATGAAAGCTTTTCTCCTCCAAGGGCCAGGTTTTACCCCTTCCCCAAGTTGTCCCTAAGCCGTGGAGTCTGCTGCACACTCAGCAGAGCCCTTTAAGGCCAGGAGAAGCCATAGCCACAGGAATCACAGGAGTCCAAGTGCCCAGAAATGCCCCGCAAGGGCTTGCCTGAGCAGAGCACAGCTCTCCCATTTCACTTTCCAGGCAGGGGCCTCAGAACTCGATGGGGCTGCTATGTGTATGCTGTATGTATTTGGGGAAGAGGCCGAGGTGGGAGGCTGGTCACTAGGCAGGCTGCTTCCTGTAAGATCAAGGCAGTCTCCTGGCCCACCCAACCAAGGTATAGGACCCGACCCAAACTCCCATTTTCCCAGGCTGGCTCTTGCTTACAGGGCATATAAGCATGTAAGAACCAGTAAATCACATTCTATGGCTTTAGAAACAAGGGCTAAAAGCCCTGACACCCCATTTCCTACACCAGGGCAGGGAGCACAAAGACATTCCTCAACCGTCAGTCCAGAGGAGTTAGCAGATGTTGCAGGCTGCCCTACCTTTGTAAGGGTGCACCATCCCATCCATGACGTCCACCGTGTCATCCCCCTGCAGCTGAAGGGACACATCCCCCACTGCATCCACCAGCTCTGTGAAGAAGTCTGCAATCTCAGCACAGTCTTGTAAGAACACATAGCGGTCCTGGCGGTTGGTGAAGTAGGAGTCACTCAAGTTTGCACTACAGAGAGAAGAATCAGATGAGGACGCAACCAAGAGTCTATGTGGCCCAGTGACCCAGGCCTCGGGGTAAGGAGGTGAGGAATGGCAATCCCGTGGTGTGATGATGAAACCAGAGCCAGGCCGACACTGAAGACAGGACAGAGACGGCACCCTCCAAAGGAACCAACTCGGGCGGAGAACAGGTGCTGTAGTCCACAGCTGTCAGTGACATCACAGCCCACAGACCTGGGCTTCCATCATGCTCAGTTTGTGTTTCCTGGACTCTGCCTGGCAGTTACGTGTCCTCTCTCATCTGTTCTCACATGAAGTGACAGCATCACCAAGAGCAACAGTGAACTGGTGCAGAGCTCAGCATAGCCGCCAATGCTAACACAATACTAAATGGTGGCTGGTCTTCCAATCAACCTTCCACATAGGAGGGGCTCCTAAAGAGAGGAGCGCCATCTACAACCTGCACAGCACCTTCTCTAAGGAGTTAGGGGGCAGACTGGCCTCGTGCCTTGAACTGGACTCCCACCTAGAGAATACAACAGAGCACTCACCCACTCAAGATGATGTTGTTGTCAAAGAGGTACACCTTGATGTGCTGGAGTCCGATGGTCTCGTTGAAGCGCTCGGGGATAAGGAGTCGGAGGAGTCCTCGGAGATTTGGCGTGTGGAAGAGAGAGACACGCACGTGCTCTGGAAACCTCTGCAGGAGAGGGAGCAGCATGGTGCGCGAGTTCTTCCTACCTGTGTGTGAGCAGCAGAGGAAACACCTATAACTTTCCCACCCGGAAAGACCGATGCCCTGACTGCCAGACAGACCAACTCCCTGGGAGCCTTACTTTATCTGGGGCATGGAAACAAGCCACATCAAATGGTGCTGGTTTCTGACGACACCACACCATGCTCTAGGGCAGGACTGGCACTCAGCCACACTAGCTCCTCTTCCTGGGGAGCCACTCCAACTCAGTGCCCTGATTTATCACCCCAGTTCCAGAAGAAAACATACCAGCCTCAGCCAGACACGACATTAACTCAGATCTAGTCCATTTCCTACAGCAGTCACTTAGAAACTTTGGTCTGAATCTCAGAGAAGGAAGGAGACTGCCTTCCAAGAAGCAGGTGTCCAGGGAACTTAGCCTCAACCACCAAGGACCCACACACACAGCCTTAAAATAAAGCAAGGCCAAAGGAAGCAGGGAGGAGACAGGCCCCGAGTAGCCACGGATTCAGGAAAGCTCCATTTCTGTGCTGACTATTCCAAGCTGGGCCACACACAGCTCCCTGTGCAGGTCTGGTAGAGGACCCAACTCCTCAAAGCAATGAGAGAGGAAGTGCGGAACACCTACCTCTTGAGCCCCGGGTGAAGTCCAGGAGGATGGAAACCTTGAGATCAGAAGGAAACTTGGATTGCAGTGATTTCTCCAGAGAACTTTCCAGACAATCCACCTATAAGGAAAAGAATCAAAGGGACACGTGTGAGACCAAAGGGCTGTGCCTGCACCTGAGAAATGAATCCGCTCACCACACTATCTGGAAACAGAACTACTCTACATGAGCTATCAGCCACTGCCAAGCTCCCTCTCCTGCCTGGGCCCCAAGAAGGTTGAGTGCAGGGCTGAGGTACACTGTGCTTGACAATCTGGAACTCTCACATCTCCATAAACATCCTCCTCCAGACACAACACTGGTACCCCACCCAATGGGGAGTACTAGTTGAGTATCCACTGAATGATGAATAGATCCAAGATGTTACCTGCCCCTGCCTTCCCCTGTGGTTTGGATATTACCCCCCTCTCCCATGAGAAGAGATGAGCTTCCCAAATTTGCTGTCGACAAGGACTGGAAAATGGAGGGAGGCCTCTGCTCCAAGTCAAGATGTGGGAGTATTCAGGCCAGCCTACCATCCCCCTGGCTCCACATACAATGCCTGCATCATGTCCCAGCTCCAAACCACCAGTTTCTTTCTTTCTTTTTTTTTTTTTTTTTTTTTTGGTTTTTCGAGACAGAGTTTCTCTGTGTGTAGCTTTGCGCCTTTCCTGGATCTTGTGTTGTAGACCAGGCTGGCCTTGAACTCACAAAGATCCGCCTGCCTCTGCCTCCCGAGTGCTGGGATTAAAGGCATGCAACACCACTGCCCGGCAAACCACCAGTTTCTAACTAGAAACTAAATCTAGAAAGAACATATACCACAGGCAACACACCTTCCATCCCTCTGAGAAAAAAGTGCCCATTGGCAGGATAAATAAGCTAGGTTCACAGGCTCCTACTCAACCCAGACGCTGCCTGCCATGGGCAACACTACAGAGAGCATCTCTGGACTCATTAGGTAGCTTAGGCTCCTCCCAGCCCTGGCTCCCTTACTGAGAGTCATAACTACGGAACACTAGAAAGCCCAGGTAGAACAAGACTGACTAAGCCCTGACTCCCACTGCCAGCCTTGGTACACCCAGCAGCCAGCTAGCCAGACATAACTGCACTTGGCCTCATCTGCCTAGAACAGTTACAAAATGTTTTCTGAAAAGGTCCTCGGAGTAAATATTTTAGGTTTTGTGAGCCAGAGATGGTCTCTGCAAGGAAGACTCAGCTGTGTGGATGTTATAGGAGAGGAGGAGTGTGCCATGCCCCACTACATCTGTCACAGGAGAGGAGTGTGCCATACTCCACTACAGCTGTACTGACAAGTCAATGTCACGCACCTTACATGACTCACATTCTTTGGTTTTCTTCCAATCTCTTAGAAATCAGTTGTCATTCTTCAGGTCACACAAAAGCAGGCCACAGACCTGATATAGCCTCTGGGTTATGGTCAGGTAGAGCATCCCAGAGAGCCCTGTAAGGGTTGGGAAGCTGTTGGCCAGCACATGACTGAATCTCCCATACCATCTTCATGCACTAATGAGACACCTACATGTAGAAGCCAGAAGGCAGCTGGAGTCAACTGTGACACTGTGGAGCTGGCTCTACCTGCTGCTGGGACCACCTGCCCCTAAGCCTGACTTACCAGTTCTTGCTCCAAAGGTCCTGTCCCCAAGTAGAGGGATGCCATCACAACTCGCCTCTTGGCTATTTTTATCTGTCCCTAGAAGAGGAGAAACAATCCTACATTACAATCATGCATCGTTTTCATAGTCCAATTGGAGGCAAATTATACTCTATGGTGAATGGCTCTACATCCTCACCATTAATACTCCAAGTAGCCCAGCACAGACACAGCAACTTCCCAAAGGAGGTCCCACAACTCTCATTCAAATATTCAGTCTGCAAAGCAAAGCAGTCTAATGGGACAACAACATGCAACACAGCCACTAATGGGTGAAGGATATCGTGTGTGTGTGTGTGTGTGTGTGTGTGTGTGTGTGTGTGTGTGTGTGTATTATGTATTTATATATGCATATTTGTGTGAGCGCTGGTCATATGTAAGTGTGTAGACAATCATCTTGGGTTGTTCCACCGAATGTTTTGTTTATTTTTGAGACAGGGTGTCACTAGCCTGGAACCCACCAAACAGGCTGGCTGGCCAGCAAGCCCAAGAAGTCCACCCAGCTCTGCACCCCAGCCCTGGGATTAAGAGTGTACACCACCTCACCCAGCCTTTTCCCATAGTGCTGGGTACGGAACTCAAGACCTTCATGACTGTGAGGCAAGCACTTTACCAACTGAGCACATTTTCCAAGCCCAGGATGAAGGAATCTGCGTATCCTGATGAGAACTCACCCCACAACATGCTGCTAAAACAGAATACACACAACCTCACCGATAAACCCCACAGGCACATAGCTGCACTCATGTGCATGTATGTACATCCAGGTTTAAAGGAGCAGACAGACTCCTTCCAATCTCTGAGAAGCAGGAGCGGCAGGAAGGGAGTGTGCATGCAGTTGCACTTGCCATCATCTCAAGTCTAGCTGTCTGTGATCAAGCATGGGTGCACATTCCAAGTTGTCTCCACAGGCAGTGTCCTTTCCCTAGGCCCTGCTCCAGCCCAGGAGAATAAAGAACCCCATCTCCAAAGCCCTAGGCAGCCCCACCCCAGAGATGTTAGCAAGCACACAAAGCACCAGAGTGCACACCTGTCACAGCTGTCCTCCCAGCTCTGGGGAGACGAGACAGGAAGATCAGGTGTTCCTATCAAGTTAGGGGCCAGTTGGGGTGACATGAGACTGTCTCCAAAAACTATAAAGCTCAACTCTAAAGGACACAGGAGAGCAGAATTAGGATGAGGGAGCCCCAAAGCACAGCACATGCCTGAGACTTAAGGATATCACCCAGCTAGTGTTGTCCACTCAGGAAGTTGGGCATATCGACTAGACAGATGCATGAACACACCCCTGGGAAATGCTTAGGCACAAGGAAAAAACAAACAACATCCTCAGGCTGCTACTTCCTTTCTTTTGTTATCTATCAAAATCAAGGATGTAGAGAAAAAACAACAGTCAGGCCAGCCCCAACCACCAAAGTGTACAAGGCTGCTCACTACAGGACCCCAGACAACCCCTGCATAAGGAAGGCAGAGAACCAGCCAAAGACCAGAGGGTCAACGTCTGTCACATAGGTCAGGGGATGAGAGTCAAGCAGCCTGTAGGCCCCCAGTCTGCACTCCTGTCCAGGACAAGGTACAAAGGCATTGCCTCTTCTCAACCCAGATCCAAGCCCCCTGCTGCCTCCGACATGGGCAGGGGCAAAGCCTCCTGACCAGAAGAGTCTGTCAGTCAGTCAGCACCTGGAATAACCTGTTTCTTCAAGTCAGAGGGAAGACAGAAGCAAGAGCACACTGCAGGTTCATCCTCATGAACAATGAGGAAGAGGACAGAGGCATTGGCCCCCACACAGGAATGAACCCAAATCAGCCCCTGCCCGTGGGCATACACACAAAGAATGAGCCAGCCAGAAATGTGGCTAAGTGTGGATCAGCACAAGCAGAGAGTGAGAGGAGAGACAGCTGGCTTTCTGCAGATGAGCGCTCACTTTCTCCAGAGATGAAGCTGCTGCACCTGTGTCCCCTGCTATCTCCCAGCACCCTGCTGGCCACCAGCCTCAGCAGATCTCTATTCCAGAGCCATTGTTAATATGAATTCAGAGAGTTCACATAGTTAAAGATTAATTAGTGCAGAATTACTTCATTCCAATTAGCAGTCCAACCATGAACTGTGTAATGTGAACCTGAGTACTGTAGAAAGCAAGCCCGAGGTGTAAGGTGACACCACAGACCGATTCCCAGTGATCCAGGATGCCAGGACCCCGGGCCAGGGAATACAAGCCTCCTAAGGTATAGTGCCTTGTCACCAAGCGGCCACTGCGAGGACACATCAGATCCCACCTCAGATCCCCACAAGGCAAACACAGCTACCATGAGGAAGCTGCCATCCAGGGAGGGATTCACATGCACAGCCCTCTCATCTCCAGCAGAGAAGGACTGGGGGCTACAGTCCTCCAGGCTCAGGTTCTAGCCCTGTCTCCTCTCTGCTGGGGGACACTAGCTACCAGAGGCACCAATGAAGGGACACTGACAGCAGGAGCCACAGGCTGTGTCTGCAACAGGCGTCAAAACCCACCAAGCCCTGACACCTCCATCCAAACCCTGCTCTTGGTCCCTCAAGCAACTTACCTTCAAAAGCTCGAAGAACTCTGCCGGGGAAGAAAGCACCCTGACGTGAGAGCTGGAGACTCCGAATTCCGGGACCAGGTTTCTGATCCACTGAAACCTGTGCACACCCTCGGGACATAGGCAGCAAGGTGGGGAGGTGACCTGAGGAACAGTTGGGGACAGCAAGGGAGCCAGTAACAGCCATGGCGACCTGGTTAAAGAGACACGCAAATGAGCTACTCCGTCAAATCCCTCTGGGGACTGACTGACTCCTGAGTTTTGGCCCTTCAGATTTTCCATGTAACGGAAGTCCTCTTCCCTCCTAGCACCTTGAAGGAGTCAGTGTCGCACAACCAAAGTGACAACGCCTATACACAAACCCAGCCATCTCACTCCCGTAACCTGGGGACTAACTAGGAGCAACCACAAAGAGCTCACCAAAGTTCCTGCCTGGCTCACCCTGCCCTCTGACAGACACACCTCAGAAAACTCCTGCCTACTGCGGGATGTCTCCTTAGGAGTTAGTTACTTGTCAGGGATGAGGCCCCCACACAACACAGGCTATTGTTGCTGGTTTTTTTTTCTCTAAGACTTATTTATTCATGTATATGAGTGCTCTCTCTTCATGCACATCAGGAGGAAGCTGATCCCATTAGAGATGATTGTGAGCCACCGTGTGGTTGCTGGGAATTGAACTCAGGACCTCTGGAAGAGCAGTCAGTGCTCTTAACCGCTGAGCCACCTCTCCAGCCCTTGTTGCTGTTTAGTTGCCCCCATAACTAGATAGCAAGACCCTACTGCTGAAGACACAGTACACTTTGGCTGTAGGACATAGAGAAATCCATCTGGAACTGACTTGAAAAACTGCCTCCCTTCCGAGTGGCTTTAACAGTCCCCAATAGTGCCATGCATCCACTGACTGAGAAAAGTCATCAATGGGTCTTACCCAGCAGTGACCCCTGCAGGCTACTATACTGACCTGTCAGACAAAATGTGCCCATGGTGCAACAGTGGCATGAAAGTAATGGGGTAACCAACCACCTTCTGTTGGGATGTAAAGCCTGTTCCACAGGAAGGAATTCATTCATGGTACTGTAAAATCACTGTTTTGTTTTGTTTTGTTTTCTGGGTATGTTGTTGTTTGTTTTTTGCTAAATGGATGTGTTGCTAAACTGTCTTCTAAATATCTATGGTTATGTCCATGGCTTGCTCTCAGCAGTGGGCAGCAGATAATGGAGACTTGTAACTGATGAGAAAGGTGAGAATAAGTGATTGCTGAGTGCTCAGCCTAAACTGGACATCTCTATAGACCTCACCAAGGCTCAGAGAGCATCCAGGAAGAAAACAGAAAGGACTTAAGAGCTGATGGGTGGAGAGGAGCCCTGTGAAATGGACATGATATGGCTGCTGTGGTTATCAGCACAAGATCAAGCCAATAAGATCAGACATTCCATCAGGCAGCGCTCACTGTGCTCTGGAGGAAGAGAGCTGGAGTAGCAGCTCAGCAGTTAGGGGTCTTGCTGCTCTGGCAGGGAACACAAGTTCAGTTCCCAGCACACTGGTCAGCTCACACCAGCAACTCCAGTTCCAATGGATCCAACACCCTCTTCCATTCACCACAGGCATCAGCACATGTAGCTTGCACACACAGGCTCGGGGCAGAAATAAAAAGTAATAATAATAATAAAAGAAAGGATATAAAGATCCTAAATAGACAGGATCAAGGCACATTGTATAAAGTATGCAACTGCCAAAAAATAAGTAAAAGATACCTGTTTTTAAATCCTGCCTACAGATACTAGAAACAAGGTTAGCCTAGGATGACAATAAAGACTCAGCTGGAGACTCACGACTCATGGGGCTTCTGTCAGGGATGCTAGAAACATCCAATTGTCAATTCAGATTTGGGGAGAAAGGCTGCTCAGTACAGTAGGGAAGAGACCTATTTTTTGAGGGGCTGGCCTTGACAAGAAGGGCCCCTTAACTGTCAGACACATCTTTCCAGGGTCCCACCAACACCAGCCTGACTGCACAAAGCATGAAGCTACACTCCAGGAAGCTTCAGAGTGTCCAGGCCGAGCCATGCCCCTGCTGCCCTGGACAAAACCGCACACAAACCACTCTAAATCCCAGGCTGCAAATAGCATCAGGAGGCCATTTTTTTCAGTGTGTGGCTGGGGAGGGTTCTGGGCAGCATTTCCTCAGCACCCTGAGGCTCAATGAGGATTCCAGGAAGATGATTTCACTGCTTGGTTCAGGCTCCAGCAATGAATCTCCCCAGGGCTCCAGCACTGCAGGGATGCCAGATGGCCCCCAGCTACACTTCCCAGAAAGCCCACCGGTCTGTCATGACCAACTCACTGCCAAGAAAACTTTAGTCAACAGTGGAAGGTACTGGGTCTGGGTCCTGGGAGGACTGCAACAGGCCCTGGCCACCCAGAGGGGAGAAGGCAGCGGTTTCCCTGCTCTCACTATGGAAGCTGAGGGCATCCTTCAGTTTGCTGGCTTCCAAATAAGTCCTGAGGGTGAACAAGGGATTACTGCCTCTGTCCCACACACTGACCGGGCTTAGAAAAAAGAGGGAAAACCAGGAAACAACAGAGAGACCTCACAGCTAACCTGTGAGGCCCCCAATAGGTACAGTCTAATATTCATGAGGGGAAGATGGTCTGTGCGCAGCAGTGAGCTTTCAGCTCACAGCACATTCCCCACCTTATAGAGTATGTGGGGAAGGTCTAAGGGTCTGCCTGCTTCACTCCATGCAACATCCTCTGTCCCCACACAGCCACCAGATGGGCAGAAAGATGCCAACCAGCTCACCAAGAGGAAGATGAGGAAATACTCATGCATACCAGACAATCCAGAACAGGATTCCTGGAACCCTAACTCATGCCATCATGTAAATACCTAACACACTATGGAAATGTGCAGCCTCTGTCGCCACATTTGTAAAGGACTCAACTCACACAACTGGGATTACAGAGATCCAAGAGGAAATGCTAAAGGTGATTAGATGAATGTCAGATAGACATGGTCAAAGGGGAGGGGTGGGTGATGCCTGGAGGAGCTGGGAGGCTTTCAGCAGGCAACCTTAAAAATCTTAAAAAGCAGCAAAACTCAAACTGTACACAGAAGGAAGGGGGCTCTGGGCAAGTAAAATGTGAGCAACAGAAACTTCCAGAAACCAGTCCAGAGACTGTGTGTACCCATACTCATACCCTACAAAGTATCAGAGCAGGCCTAAGCAGTCACCATGGCAGGCAGTGACTGCATGGGTGGCAACCTTGAGCAGGTCTCTCCCCTGACAGACAGCTCTCCCTAGAAATGTTCCCCGGGGCCTTGGTCCAAACGTTGTTGCAGGCTTCTCTGCAATGACTTCCTGTTTAATCTGTGCACTGACAGGTTTATTTTTGCGAGAAGGAGCTTCAAGTCAATTAGGGTTTGCCGATTCACTGTAGAGGCAGCCTAGACTTCATGTTGCTTTCACATACTCAAGGGGGGCGGGGGTGCACCAGTAGGAGACCCATCTGGACTGGAGGGAGCTTGAGGGCAGCAGCCTGGTCTGCTCTAGAGCCAAAACTGTGGAGGCTGGCTCCTGGCTTCCCATAACGCAACTCCTGCAGAGTGTCTCAGAAAAAAGCTTGTCCCCACAACAGCACTAGCCCCACTGTACAGTGACCCAGTCTCCAGGGGCCACCCACCTGCACAAGTGATTTCCCTAAGCCAGGAGGTTTACTAAGAAACCACATGGCCTGGGTCAGTAGTAAAGGACCTTGCTGACAAGCAACCTGAGTTCAATACCCTGGAACTTATATGACAAAAAAGAAGAGGAAAGAACTGAGTACAGTCAGTTAGTGGCACTCACACTGAGACAGACATACAAACACACAACATAAAAAGGATTTTTTTAATGAAAAAAAGAATGTGTCCCATCAAAAAGTCTGAGAGTCTCACGGCAGAGCTGCAGTGACAAAGGACTGGCGTCATTGTGCTCACACCTAAGGGCCGAGGCACTGCACAGCGGTTTCCACTCTACAGCTGCTTCCCCAAGTCATCTTCCTAGATACCATCTACACCCAGTTCCAATTACAGAGGAGGAAGTGGTACAGACAGACATCCAGGTCCTCTGGTCCTTGCCTCTCTGAAGGCCCCCTCCTTCCTCCTGGAATGTCCAGGGGGTGGAGAGAAGAGGGCCTGCAGGCTAGTGGACCCCCTACCCAACACCCAAGGTCTGGGAGCAGTCACTCTCAGCATGTGGGGCCTTGACAGCCCAAAACCATCCTCAGTCTGTAGTTCTGAGGACCCAGGACAGCATCCTCTCTCAATTAGCTGCTCAGGTCACACCCACAGACCTGACAGTGGGTGAAAGGTCAGCCAGACTTAAGGCTTCCTGTATGTAGACACTGCAGATAAATTCCCTGAATACAGGAATGATTGGAAACACTACCAGCAGGGTCCTATGAAGTGGGCACAGTGAATGTGAAAGCAGGGGAATGGACTAGGCAGAGGAATAGGCTTCTTTCCACAACCCCAAGGACCTCCAGATTCAACCACCCCAGAGCACAGCATGGACACTCTTCTCTGAGCCCCTGGATAGATGGTGAAATTAGCCTGACATACCAGAGTCCTAGGCAGAACAGTGTCCTCCCTCAACACTCCGCCATGAGGGGAATGGGACAATAGTATCAACTGAGCTCAAAATTGCCAAGCTGCCACCCAACAGGAAGCCACATGCCCTTGGGTGGAGCAGCAGGAATGCTCATCACACCAGGCATTTAGGGGCTGCATGCATTTATGGAAAGACACTGGCTTGCCTCACCGTGGGTGGGCCACAGCAAGACCCAGCCTAGCTCCCCTGTTCTCAGTAGAGAGACAATTGAGAAAGGCAAACCCCAGAAGCAACTGTTTTTTATACTTCACCCTCTGTAGCCCCCCAACACCCTGGAGCCACTGTCCCCAATGCCTCCTATCACCAGTGGGACACTGGGACTAAAATTCCTTCCCAGGGGTGATGCAAAGCCTCAACAACAAACCAAGGCATGAATGCACCAAAGTTTACTCTGGGTGAGTAAATGAATTTAGTGGGCTTTACTTACTGGAGTATATGTGTTACCCACAAAAAGACCACGTAAGAAATTCTTTATCCAGCAGGGACAATGGCTTTCACACTGACAGGTGAACAGTTCTGTCTTCCCCAGCCTATCTAAACCTTAGCCCCTCTCCGAGACCACTGTAACAGGAGCAGCATTGCATGCAACAGGTGTTATGGAGACTATGTACTCAGGTGAGGTCTCTCCCTCCGCAACCCTCTATGAGGGGGTGTGAACAGTCAGCAAGCCCAGCAGGGATGATCTGTTCAAGCCGACACAGCCGAACACCCCAAGATGGTGGTGGGTTGACTCAGAGGACAGACAGGTACAACAGGCAGTGGCAGAGCTGTGGGCAGGGCCAGGCTGGTCCTGGGTCCTTTCGCATCCTTCTAGCGACTGTTTACTCAGGTGAGGTATCTTGGACCTCCCAGGCCCTCTGCGGGGGTGTGAGAGACCAGGACCACTTAGATGACAGCTGTTTGGCCCTGAGGAGATCTGTACAACAGACACAAGCTGTATGTGGGTCAATATGCAGGGCTTTGGACAGAGTGCTGTGAGTGGGGAAGACAGCCTCCTGACCCTGCCAGAGAGTCCACAATGGCCAGGAATGCTTTGTCCTGCACAAGATCTCAGGGTTCCTTCCCTCTGGGAGAGAGGGTTCCTGGCACAGACGATGGGATCCCAGTCAAATCTGTCCAAATGGCCCCCTCAAAAAAGTCTTTAGAAGAAACTGTGGTATTTTGTCATCACATTTTCAGAAACTACTTTTTAGGAAAAGTCCACCTCTGCCAGCCCCACTTACACGTCACACACATTTAAATGTAAACGTGAACTGATGGGAAGAGCAAGAGTCATAACTTCCTGAGAAGCCCGTATTTCCTGCAGCCCTGGCAGCTGGGCCCTCCCTGACTTCTGCAGTCTGCGCCCCAGCAAGGGAAATGATGCTGTAGGTTACTCAAGACCGTGGCCGCTGGACTCCCCCAGTAAGTACCGCTCCAGAGGCCCAGCTGCCAGCATCCAGCTACACGCTGACCGCAAGCCAAAAGGAAGTTGATGACACTGGGGGACTGAAGAGCTAAAACGTCTTTAAAACCATGGCTAGCGAGGCATAACAGGAACAAGGTGCACATACAACACAAACCAACCATGTCTACCCTCACTGGGCTCCCGCCAGGCTGCCTCCTTTACCATTTATCAGCGTTTACAAGGGGATTAGCTATCAGAGCATTTTAATCCCAAACTGTCTCCATCTGCCTAGCAGCACAGGGCCACCTAGACCCCACTCACCCCAGCTAAGATGCACTCAGGGACACTGTCAATAGCAACTTACCAAGCTACAACGGCAAGTCAGTCAGCTGAGAACCAACCATGGAGTCACACAAGGTCACATCTGAACTCTGAGAAAATTAATTCCTCTTGGACTCCAGATTATCTCCCTCCCACCCAATCTAACTGCATAAATAATAAACCAAGAGGGGACAGAGGGCACAGATCCATGGAAAAGTACTTGCTTAGCATATGCAAGGGCCTTGTGTTCAAACCCCAGTACAACAAAAAAAACTTGACAAATTCATTAGAGCCTAGCACATTGGCATATGAAGCACTCAGAGGCAAGTGGATCAATCAGTGTCCACGGTCATCCTCAACTACGTATTGAGTGTGAGGCTAGCCTGGACTACATGAGACTGTCTCAAATACTAAAATAATCCGTGTGGTGGCGCACGCCTTTAATCCCAGCACTCGGGAGGCAGAGCCAGGAGGATCTCTGTGAGTTTAAGGCCAACCTGGGCAACAGAGTGAGTTCCAGGACAGAAACCCTGTCTGGGGGGTGGGGGGTGGGGAGACACCTTAAAAACTAAAATAAACCAAGAGACAGAGCTCTAGTGGGTTGGGAAGGCTGAGCCCCAACGTCAGAAATGGCCAAAGAACAGTAACTGCTGCAGTGTGCTGGTTCCTCAGAGTAGAAATTGCTCAGAATGTACCACTAACCTTCCATCACAAAGTAAGAAATTCCAACTCAAAGAGCCTTCTGTGGCTATCTGTTTCCCTCTCACAAGCCAGGAAAATTAGGAACAGTGTCCCTGTCTCCCCACCCCAAAGAAAACAGGCTTAAGTTTAAAAAATAAAAGACTTAGTTACACATATAGCTAAACTAAATGTAGTTTAGGAGGAAAATCTATAGGCCAAAAAGAATACTTCCTTATATGGCAAACAAAGTCAAGATTAGAAAAGAATGCCGTCTTGAGAATTTCCCATAGGTCTCATCTGCTCCAGTCAAGGAGCCCGTTCTATGCATCACTCACCCCAAAGCCCTCCATCCAAGGTGTAGCCCTCTCCTGAGCACTGGGCACCTCTACCTGGATGCACCTGAATATAGCTCAGGTGCCACCAATGACCTTACCATCATCCCCCAAACCTGCAGCTTCTGCTCCTCAACCTACAACATAAGCATGACCTACCTACCTCTGCATCACTACCCTCTATACCCAAAGCAGGACTGATTAATCTGGCCCTCTAATTTTATACTCCCACTGCCCCTGACTACTCATAGGAGCACCCCAACCCCCTAAAACTCAGGCTGTACCATTCACACAAGGACATAAAATTTGCTTTCCTAGTCTCTGGCCCAGGAGACTGACTTGCGTCTAGCTCCTCTCCTACTTAGCAACCCTCTATCGATTGTTAGAAATGATTCAAGGGCTGGGTGGTGGTGGCACACACCTTAAATCACTGCCACTCGGGAGGCAGAGACAGGTGGATCTCTATGAGTTCAAGGTCAGCTTGTCTACAGAGCGAGTTCCAGGACTGCTTGGACTGTTTCACAGAGGAACCCTATCTCGGAAAACAACAACAAAAGCTTCAGGTACTGCCCGCCACACTCCTGTTCACATCATCTGCCCTGAAATGCCTACGCCCCTTCTTCACTCCAGACAGCTCTGCGCTGTTCCACTAAGAAGCCGCATCTCAGGAGCCTCTCCAGGGCGCTGCCCTGACCTTCCACCTTACTTTCCTGGAACTGCAGGCTCACAGGTCAGGGCAGTGTAAAGACAGGGCTGTGTCTTTATCTCACTTACTACCTAGCAGAGCGATGACCCATCCCCACGAGGAATGAATGAACTGTCTCGTTCTCCCAATGACAGTGAGTCAGACACTCGCTTCAGAGAAAGCAACAGGATTTCAAGATCACTAATAAGAAATGATTTTCTCATGTTCCTAAGTCTCTATAGGCACCTCTAAGCTGAGGGGAAACCACGCTGTGAAGAACTGTTCCTCCTGCTGGCCACAAGGATTCACCAAGCCCCCCATGGCTGAGTCAGACTGGCAAGCCAGAATTTAAAATAACTTAAGCTCATGACTACACAAGCTATTATCAATGAATCAGTGATCAGAGAATTACAAGAAACCACACCATTCGGGGAATGAGGGATTGGGAGGTACAGGAGAACAAAGGAGAATTGAAAGCCAGCGGCTCAGAGTGCGTGGCCACAGCTGACATGAATAATGCCAAACACTAAGGCCCCAGAGAAACAGAAAAAGCTGCAAGCCAAAAGAGGCAGAGGCAGGGACAAAACCATGCTGGGTCACTCATTGGTGAAAACACTAATCCTCTTCCTACCCTAAATGTTATCACTGTAAAACAAGAGCTTCTGAATGCATGGCAAAGAAACTCAATTTCTGGTTCTGACTCAAAGAAATCTGCCAATCAGGACCTGGCCAGCTTGAGTCTACAGAGCGAGATCCAAGACAGGCACCAAAACTACACAGAGAAACCCCCGTCTTGAAAAACCAAAAAAAAAAAAAAAAGAAGAAGAAAAGGAGGACGAGGAGGAGAAGGAGGAGGAAAGAAACCTGCCAATCAATCCCCCACCCCACCCCACCCCGACACCCTCTGGCTTAACTGAAGCTTAATCTTCTGGCATAGAAACACAGGGCCACATGTACTATGAAATTTTGGGGAAGCTGTAGTGATTGTGGACATGCCTGTAATCCCAGAACTCAGGTGATGGCAAGATCAGAAGTTCAAGGTCATCTTCAGCCATAGCTAGTTCAAGGCCCACTTAGGAAAACAGGACCCTATCTCAAACATGAGTCTTATAAAATCAATTTAGACTCCCCTCACTGCCACACTGCACCTGCAAGCCCCCATCCGTAAGTTTAAGGCTGTCCTTAACTACATAGCAAGCCTGGTCTGCATAGGAAGTTCTAGGACAGCCAGGGCTACATACTGAGATCCTATCTCAAAACTTTATTAATGGGCTGAATAATGGCTTAGTGGTTAAGAGTGTCCACTGCTCTTGAAAAGGACTTAAATTTGGTTCCTAAAACTGACTGTAACTTTAGATCCAGGGGATCCAATGTCCTTTTCTGG
>NC_050450.1:105799608-105835880 GCF_903995425.1 Onychomys torridus | reverse complement strand
AACATACCCTCTCATATGCAGAGTTTATTCATACCATACTCAACCTTGATGCACAAACACTACGACCATGTCATCTGAGACTCGATATGAAACCTTGTTCAATTGCATCTGTGACTGCTTGATCAGATCGTTGACGAGAGTGAGGACCCATGAAAAGGTGTACACCACTAAACTTGCTTTTGTACTCACTAGATCGACTACCTATGCTAAGCATTCGTTCTGCTCGCAGAGGAAACTGCCAAGACATTCTACAGTTGCGAGTGGCTACTGGAGAAGTTTGACAAGAGAACTCCCGCTGACCAAGCTCAGAAGAAGGGGGCTGAAGGACAAGTATGTGTCCAGACTCTCCGTAACTTGTTTATACAATGGAAAAACATTAAACGCTACTATGATGATGTTGTCCCGAAGCTGTGCAGTGTCTCTTCTACTCGTGCAAGACTCCTGAATAAGTGCTTGACATGCCTTCCATTCTCACCGGTGTGAAGTCATCCTCATGGATCACAGTTACATACTGAGAGTCAAGCTAGTGTCATGTAGGACTGCTGATAGGCTTAGATAGTTATACTTTTCCTCTCAACCCTCCCCACCCATTTCAGCTCTATGAGGTTTTATACAAGATTAAGTTATGATATTAATAACAGCCTGTTAGAGCACGTCCACACTAGATAAAGAGAATAAGATCATATATAGAGTCTATCTTAGATATGTAGCTTATATACTGATATTTCTTGCTAGACTTCATATGTATAGTATTAGTTGATCATGTTAACTGCTATGTAACATTATCGTAAAAAGCTTAAAGCCTTCCTTACAAAAATAAGACATTTTACGATTTAGAGGAAGTGTCTGGTGGATAGCGCAGTCTAGTGTAAGACTACAACTGTTCTGAGTATGATCGCCAATGTGGCGCATACGCGCCAGAAGTGATATTAGTGTCGTGTACAGCATGAGAGTAGAAGGAATTCTTGTCGAGAGTCAAACACAGCGGGTGCAAGACCCAATCAGCGCTGAACCTGGCATTAGGTTAGATAAGCAACAGTCTAAAGAGACTACATGGTCGGGTAGCCCCAACAGCCATAGAATGGCATACTGGAGTAATAGAGCCAGCATTCCAAATATTACCAGGACGCTTGTCAGCCGTTACATGTTAATCGATAGAAGATAGTCGTACTATAAGCTATGAAGCCTGCGCCTAAGACAGCCACCTTCTACGATTTGTCGTAACAATGTTACAGGTTACTCTGATCTGTTTGCTCTGTCTTCTATGATTAGGCTAGCTTCTCCGTGATGTCACCTGCGCTTGGCAGACGTCCCGTAGCGAGCTATAGAGAGAGGCTTTGCTCTGACCTAGGGACAGGCTAGCATAAATCTCTAATGCTAATGCAGCATTGGCCTAACTCCACGCTCTAGAGCTGCCCACAACAGCACGGCAGGCTTTGCAGCAAAAAGCCATCCCTCGATGGACGAATATTGCATCATAGGTGAGAGTTAGATAGCCTCGACCACTGTGTCTGTTTTCTCTGCTCTAATTCCCTCTCAGAGTGCGGTGTGAGTATGTGCCCAGCATTTACCATTCTCCTGATGATTGATAGTAAGTCACTCTCTGCTGTCTTTTGCAGCCTGAAACGAGCCATACTCTGCAAGCTGGGATTTGATGTTTCTAAATGCATAGGTTATTAATGCTACTGGGTCCTTATGACGCAGAACTTATCAGGTAGTGTCTAGGGGTGCTAGCATATGCTAGTACTTCTCTGAACCTTTTTTTCCGCAAGCACCTCATTTGAGCTCTTGTAAGTACCTTTGAGTGTATGACGATGGTAGGGCACTCTGTCTATAACAGTTCGCCAGTCCTAGCACAATGGCGCTCGCCGAGGCCCTTGTCTTCAGGCTCAAGCTAACCTTGAAACTGGAGGCTGATGCATCCAGGAGACCAGCGAAGCACTCGAGAAAGGCTTGGTTTAGTGCTTACCACTGTTACAGTAATAATTAGTTGTACTTGGAATAAGTTAACAATGCAACAAACATTGAGACATCTATTCTCATTCAGGGGTTGCTGATTGACCAGTTATTCGCTTCACGTCAGCTATAGTACCCATCGTCCTTTCCTGCCCAATCCCTACCCCTTGAGGCTATCTCTAGAGCTCTTAGATCTTTTCAGCAATTTCTCTACATCACATAACTACATCCTTAGTCTCATTGCGCTGGCCTGTGATGTCTCCTCTTGGCACACTCTGCCATATGCCTGGTGCTCACAGCTCTCAGCACTCATCGTGCATAGCAGAAAGCTCAGGGCACTAACTTTCCTCGCTCTCTACCCATAGTTCACGTGCTCGAGCGAAATGTGCCTCAGACTGAGTGCCGAAGGCATGCACATAAGATTAACTTCCTTATTAGCTCAACCTGCGTGCTACGCTGCTGAGGCCTAGCTAAACAGGCATAGCTGTCAGCTCCCTAGAGATGCCTGGAGCGTTAGCGCCCAGCCAGCAATGAGGTAGACAACCACACCCAGACACATCTGGTGCATAGGAGGTCGAGCCCCGCCCCGTATCGTATGGCTACACTCCTGCTCCCCTTAAGCTTAGTATAGATTAACTGAAACTAAGTTGAAGAGTAATCTATGTGGTCCTCCTACTCTGCACCAGCAAAGTGTCATTATCACGTTTTGAGTGTGGTGAGCGGGAGATGGGTGGGGAGGAGTGTAGGGAGGGGGAGGAGTCAGAGGTGGGGTTGGGTGGAGGGGGGGATGGAGTGTGAGTAGATGATCGTGTCTGAGCGTTGTGTCATGCTATAGTATTATAGATGCTTTAAGCTGTCTAGTCCTTCATTTCCCTCTGCCCTGTCTCCATGTGCTAACTTCTAAGAATTCTCGAGTCTCTCCACTTGAAAACGATGCTTCCCAACTTAGCGCTGCACCTCCCTTAGCGGTCTTCTAGTCATCTGCCCTGGACCCCGACTGAACGCTCTGTAAAATGATGGGGTTGTGCCTAGACACAGAAGGCATGCGTAATCGCGCGCTTCAATTGTGACGTGCTGACCTTCACCGTCTCTCTAGAGTATTTGGTTGGGGACACTGTACTCTACGTTGACAGCTCCCCTTGTTCAGACAGCCGTCAGTCATCCTGCTAGTCGTGGATGCCATGTGCTGGGATCCAGGCTCTTTGCCGACATTTTCCCCAGGGTACTCTGTGAGTAGTATCAGAGACGCGCGAATAAGCGAAGATTTGAGGGCATAGAAGGCCAGATGGGAGAGACACTATCACATGTAGCACAGCCTATAGCATCAGGAGAGAGCACGAGGCGCTACTCGGTACTGCCGAGCCCTAGTTCTCACACCTCACTGAGCCCTTCTCTGGTTTCGTCTTCTAAAGTAGGCTATTGCTTCTCTTGATAGTGCAATCGCAAAGATAGATTCGCGTCAATTTTGAAAAAGAAAACGGCAAATATGTAAACTTGAAAGCTTTGTCAGTCGTTCCCCACTCTTATGACAATTACCACTGGAGGGAGACCACATGACCTTAAGTCTCCATAGTGTCAACTCGGTTCCGAGTAGTCTAGATGCCTATGAGAATATCCATGGCACGGCTCGTCAAGAATCAGAATCGTGCTATGCAGCTCTTGCTGGTAGAGCATGGAGCTCAGCAGCTCTCGGTCTCAGAGAATGCCATTTGATGGGCTCTCCTAGCGACTCGCTGCACTTTTAATTCTACGCATGGTTTTGAGGGCTATTTTGAAGCCTCGGGAATTGTGGGTTGTGCTAAGGCTTTGGCGGCATCAACATGCCATGCATCCTCTTGAATCGCCATGGCACACTTGGCCTAGGGTTGCCAGTAGAGAAGGAGTCGGACTGTGCAGATCTCTCCAGTTCTCGGAAGACATGTCTGGTGTCCATGACGACCAGGGCCTGTTCAGTGTAGCTGCGTGGTAAATGAGTTCCCTCTCTACGTCACCGTCAAGCCAGCAGTGCTGCTCTTATACATGTATGAATTCGTGACGTACCTTGAAGAAACCGCCTTCACCCCCTCAGAAAGAGATGAGCTTAATGCTATGATAGAATGAGCTATGCTATAGGTGATGGCTAGTCATCGCTCAAGTCAATTGTTACGAGCTGTATACCAGACAGGCTCTCTAGTAGACTTGGGTGGATGCTCCATGTCGCCTGGAACTGTGGTAGCTGGCTGGTCATCCACCAGGCTGGCCTTGTGAACACTAGATACTCACAGAGCAATTCTTGGCTCCGCCTACTTGGCCGTCCCCTGCCTTCAAGGTGTCCCAAGTTGCAAGGCAGGTGAAAGGACGGGCCAAAACTGAACCACTCATTACGGCGAAATAGGACTTGTGACCAGGACGAATGTTGCACTCGAGATCCTATCACCATGCGAGCCTATGCTCTTTTTTTATTTTTGTTTATCATTCATTAGTTGTCCCGAGTGTTTTGCCTGGCATAGAATATGATGCAGTATCTGAAACTTGCATACGTCATCTAACTCTTCCAGAGTGTCATTTAGAGGTCGCAGAGGAGATGTGTCAGAGTCTTATACCCTAGATACTGGGACGTCATACTAGCAGTGAGACTATAGGTCTACTTAGCCTGCGTGACCCATGTGAAGGTGACCTGCGGATACGTAGACGGTATCAGTGCTCCTCTGCTGACCAGATACAGCAAGAGTGATAGTCCTCTAATGAGCCTAACCAACCAACGTGAGCGTCGGCAATACTACGATCCAGCTCTGCGTGCGTGACATGTTTAGGACATTATCGCGACGGACAGAGAAAGAGAATACATTCACTTGCCCTCGTCGCCAGATATCCCTTTGTCTCACTGAGTTGGAGTGTGGAGTCCAAAGCGCAATGCTCTGTGGGGAGATGAGGCAGTTTCAGATGACACCAGGGCCCAGATGAGCTGCCTGGGAGGATCTCTGGATTTGGGGCAGAGCCTATTTGCTATGAGTGGAGTTTCTTGATGCACACCTTGAGGGCCCCAGCCAAGAAGTTATCTATCACCTTGGAGCCCCTCACGCCATGGAGACCCATCTACTGAGTCCTGCCCTGCCTTCTGCCTCCACCCACCGCCTTCTCGTTAGTTCCCCACACTTCTTTCCAAACAGGAGATGCTAGGGTGAGAAAGACAGTCAATGGGCTTGATGACAGACAGCATGTCTTCCGAAACGGAAGAGGAAAGCCATTCACTGGAAGCAGAGTTGACGTCAGGGAGCAGTGGTTGATGCCCCAGAGCAGGCTGCCCTCCCAGGCAGGAAGCACCAGGAAATCCTGAGCCAAGGGCCCATGCCACCTCTGATTCACTCCCTGAACCAACATCCACACCAATGCCAGAGCAAGGTCATTGCTCCCCAGCCTGAGCGAGATCACTCCCTGACAAGAACTACTAGCAAATTCAAGGAGAGAAGGGCTGGAGAGGTAGCTCGGTGCTTCCCTAGCATGCACAAGGCCTTGGGGTTGATACCCAGCACCACATAAATCAGGCGCACACCTGTAATACCAGCACTTGAGAGACTAAGGCAAGTTTAGGGGTACCCTGGTCTACATATCAAGTTCCAGGGCTGTTTGGCAACTCAGTGAGACTCTCTGTACAAATAAATGAATAAATAAATAAATAAACAAGCAAACAAATAAATCATTAAAAGTATTCTAACTTCCACATTAGAAAACAGATTGCTTGCTGGGTGGTGGTGGCACATGACTTTAATTCCAGTACTCAGGAGGCAGAGGCAGCCAGGTGGACCTCTGTACAGAGTGGTCTACAGAGCGCATTCCCAGGACAGCCAGGGTTGTTACACAGAGAAACCCTCTCTCAGGAGAGAGAGAAGGGAGAGAGGAGAGAGGAGAGAGGAGAGAGGAGAGAGGAGAGGGGAGAGAGAAAGGGAGAGAGAAAGGGAGAGAGGGAGGAAAAGAAAAAAGGAAGGAAGGAGGGAGGGAGGAAGGAAGGAAGGAAGGAAGGAAGGAAGGAAGGAAGGAAGGCAGGCAAGCTTGCCAAGCTAAACATGGTGGCACACACCTTTAACCCCAGCCCTTGTGAGGCAACGTTTGAGGCCACCCAGGTCTACAAAGCAAGTTCCAGGACAGCCAGGGATACACAGAGAAACCTTGTTTCAAAAACCAAATTAAAAAAAAAAAAATAGCTTGCCAAAGCCAGGGACCCTATCCACAGGTGTCATCCCAGCACTGGGGAATTAACCAGCAGGAGGAATTAACTGGAAGATTGCCACAAGTCTGAGGTTAGCCTGAGCTACAGAATAGACCCTGAGGAAGAAGTGGGGGAGGCAGGAGGGAAGGAGGGAGACTAGTTAATTGACAGAAAAGAAGTTTGAACTTCTATGAAGGCTTCTACCAGAACTAAGTGATTAGAACTAAGTGACTGGAAAATTGGAATGCTGCATATCCAGTAACATTATCTTGGGCTATCTCTAGCTCTATTAATAACCACTCCCCACCTACCTCTGTGTTTGATCTGACATCCTTGTAGCTATGACACAAAACCTTTGGGGACACATTCATTTAACAGAGCCCTAACTTCCACCAACCCAAATGCTAAATGTCATCTGAGGGCAGCTGATATCTATAGCAGAGACTTCTATCAATGAGCTTGAAAAGTACTACTGTGACATATGATTTTCTTCTGTTCTGTAACTGTAAAAACCTCAAGAGATGGGTTGAGGGGCTGGAGAGGTAGCTCAGCAGTTAAGAGCACTAGCTACTCTTCCTGTGGACCCAGGTTCAATACCCAGCACTCACAACATCTATAATTCCAGTTCCACAGGATCTGACACCTTCTTCTGGCCTCCACTGGCACCAGACATTACATAGTGCAGGCGAAGTACTCATACACATAAACAAGATTAAATTAAATTAATGCCAGGTGGTGGTGGCATGTGGTGGTATTGTGTTCCCCGAAATATTGTGCACCCTAATAAACTTATCTGGAGTCAGAGACAGAACAGCCACAATATTAAACATAGAGGATAGGTAGTGGTAGCACATGCCTTTAATCCTAGCATTCTAGAGGCAGAAATCCATCTGTTCAAGGATACTACCAAGCATAGTGACTCAGGCCTTTAATCCCAGGGAGTGATGGCAGAAAGAGAAAGATATATAAGGGGTGAAGAAACTAGAAGCATTTTGGCTGGTTAAGCATTCAAGCTTTGGAGCAGCAGTTCAGATGAGATCTATTTGGATGAGGACTCAGAAGCAGCCAGTCTGAGGAAACAGGATCACCTGAGGAATTGGCGAGGTAAGGAAGCTGTGGCTTGTTCTGCTTCTCTGATCTTCCAGCATTCACTCCAATACCTGGCTCAGGTTTGATTTTATTAATAAGACCTGTTAAGATTCGTGCTACATCTGGCACACGCCTTTAATCCCAGCACTAGGGAGGCAGAGCCAGGCGGATCTCTGTGAGTTCGAGGCCAGCCTGGTCTACAGAGTGAGATCCAGGACAGGCACCAAAACTACACAGAGAAATCCTGTCTCAAAAAAAAAAAGAAAGAAAGAAAAAAGAAAAAGAAAGAAAGAAAGAAAGAAAGCCCTGGGTTCCATCTCCATCATGGTCTAAAACACATACTTCCGGAACTGGAAAAATAGTCAGGAGGATTAGAAATCTCAATTTATCCTTGGCTGCATAAGGAGTTTGAGGACAGCCTGGGCTCCATGAGAACCTGTTTCAAAATCAAAATTTTTCTTCATTTATTTTATTTATTATTGTTGTGTGTTTGCGTGTGGGGATGACATGGATATCACAGCATGTGTGTGGAGATCAGAGGACAATTTTATAGAGTTACTTCTCTCCTTCCACCTTTATGTGGCTTCTGGGACTTGAACTCAGGTCACTGTAGTATGAATCCTAATTGGTCTAATCATAAAAACCCAGAGTCAGATATTGGGGTAAAAGTTGATAGATCAGCCAGGCGGTGGTGGCTCACGCCTTTAGTCCCAGCACTAGGGAGGCAGAGGCAGGTGGATCTCTGAGTTCGAGGCCAGCCTGGTCTACAGAGTGAGTTCCAGGACAGGCTTCAAAGCTACACAGAGAAACCCTGTCTCAAAAAAACAAAATAAACAAACAAAAAGTTGATAGATCAGAGAAGCAGAGTGGCCAGCTGTAATGGGTGGCCATTCCAGCTTTGATCTGGAAGTTCCAACCCCCATTGAGGCTTTGGTAACTGTCACGCCTACAAGGGGGGGCCGAGATAGGACACTGAAGACCTGAGATCCAGATGTGCCGGCTCTCTTGGTTCCTGGAACCTGGACGCTGGAGGTAGACTGAGCAGAATTCTCCAGAGAACACCGCCAGACTGTGCTACACATTTCCCAGACCCTGTTACCTATCCCTTCACTTGTAAGTTACCCCACAAAATAAACCTCCCTTTTAACTATGTGGAGCGGCCTTAATTATTTCACCAATAGCCAGCCACTAGTTCTTACAACTCTACAAGATCCTCAGCTGAAAGGGCCCCCAGCTCCTGTCTCCTCCCACCTACATTCCTCTCTCTGCCCAGTGATACCACTTCCTGTCTCCACCTCCCTAGAGCTGGGATTAAAGGCATGAGATCCCAAGTGCTGGAATGAAAGGTGTGAGCCACCACTGCCTGGCCTCTATGGCTAACTAGTGGCTTAGCTCCACACTCTGATCTTCAGGCAAGCTTTATTTGTTATATGACAAACAAAATATCACCACAGGTCATCATGCTTGAGCAGTGAGCACCTGTATCTGAACCATTTCACTTGCTGCCTAAAACAAAAATGTTCATTGGAATAGGTTAGTATAGCCTGAATCCTGTTCTGTGACCATAGTCATTCATATTTGGCTCCAGAATAAACTGTCTCTTGGTGCTATTGAGATAGCTCATCAGGTAAAGGCACTTGCCAGCCCAGATACCAAGCCAGGCAACCTTGGTTTGATCACTAGGACTCATGGGATTGAAGAGAACCAAGTCCACAAGTGGGCCTCTGATCTGTGTCTCACATTCCCACACCACACACACACACACACACACACACACACACACCACACACACACACACACACACATACACACACCATACACACCACACACCATACACACACCACACACACACACCATACACACACCACACACCATACACACACACCACACACACACACCATACACACACCACACACACACACCATACACACATACCACACACCATACACACACACACACCACACACACACACACCATACACACACACCACACACACACACACACACACACCATACACACATACCACACACAACACACACACAACACACACACACACACACACACACACACACACACACACTATATAGGCAAGGGTGGGGTGGGGTGGGGGTGCTCCACCACATTATAGCTATGCACCTCTCAAGGGTACTTCTGACTTACAACTCTAGAGAGGGGAAATTACAGAGGCCTTCTAGAATTCTGGGACCCAGGCTCTATGTCCTCTGGAGCTGAGGGGATGCCTGAAGGAGCCCAAGGCCATGAAGAATTCCTTCCCAGCATGGAAGTTTAAAGCAGCCACCTCCCTGACCCAAGAAGGGAGCTGCTGTTCAAGGTTTGTCCACTTATCATTTCAGCTTTTCAATGTCGAAAAATCTTGTCATCAGCAAAACAAACATCTATTGCTCAATGGCCACCTTACCACAGGGCAGCCCTGGGCTTTCTGGCATTTAATCAACAAGAAGTCAGAACCCAAATTTCTGGAAATGCCTCCGGGGCAGAGCATCCTGGTTGTTTCTCTGTCAATGTGAGGATAAATGCAACTCTTGGTTTCAGGGGAATCTTGGCCTCTTGTGGTGTGGCAAGCAGCCAGCACCACAGAGCCTTGTGACCCAGCAGCCCAGCACATGGGGAAACACAGCGTCTGTGGCCAGTTATCCCAGGGCATCCCACTCTAGAGCCAGAGAGGTACTTGAGGGGTCCCCTCAGAAGCACACCCTGCCTCCACCTTCCCCAGCTTTTGCCTACCTAGTCCATGAAATAGAAGCGAGGGGCAGGGGTGGCGCACGCCTTTAATCCCAGCACTCGGGAGGCAGAGCCAGGCGGATCTCTGTGAGTTCGAGGCCAGCCTGGGCTACAGAGTGAGTTCCAGGAAAGGCTCAAAGCTACAGAGAAACCCTGTCTCAAAAAAAAAAAAAAAAGAAAGAAAGAAAGAAAGAAAGAAAGAAAGAAAGAAAGAAAGAAAGAAAGAAAGAAAGGAAGGAAGAAAGAAAGAAAGAAAGAAAGAAAGAAAGAAAAAGAAAGATTATGTTTTAATCCTGTGTGAGTGAACCAATTCACTTACACACTGTGGTTCAGCCCGGCTATCACTTCCTATATTTCTGGCAACAAAATCCCAGGCAATGCTAAAGAATGGGAAGCACAGGACAGAACAGGAGAACCCAGCCACTAGTTTGTGCCTTTCAAACGTGGTCCCAAATGGCTGCTTCTCCACTCCAGTTTCAGTTGACTAAGTTCCAAGGGGCCCTGACCTACCTCCCACGGACAGGATGAAGTTGAAACTTCTCCTCATGTTGTGTAGCTGCTTAGCAAGTGGAAGGGTGTGTGAGCAGATGTGAGCACAGAAGACAATGGACAACAGAGCTCTGGCTACCCTAGCTGGTGAGGGGCCAGGCCTATATGCCCTTGAGTCTTTCCCTTGCCTGGTTGTACAGAAAGTCAGCCAGGACAGAGGAACTGGGCTCCAAGGAAAGCTCAGGAGTTTGATCAGCCGTCTGAGCTTCAGTGTGGCCCCAGTGTGGCCCCAGTGTGGACACTTCTCTAGACTTCAGCTTCCCATCAGTCTATCTCTGTCACTTCCTCAGGGAAGCCCCTTTGCATGGTTTCCCACAGTGGGAACAACTCTGACTTTTTCTACAGTGTATTGACTCTGGAGACTTCTGCATGCTAGGCAAGTGTACACACACTAGGAAATGATATAACACACACACAGACACACAGACACAGACACAGACACAGACACAGACACACACACACACACACACACACACACACACACACACAGCCTTGTTTTTACTTTTCATTTTAAGACAAGGTCTCAAACTGGCGTTGAACTCTGTAGACCAAACAGGCTTTGAACTTTCAATCTTCCTGCCTCAGCCTCCCCAGTAGTGGTGATGACAGACCTGGCTCACCAGGCCAGGCTTATGACATCTTCATGGCACTTAGCACAGCCAAAATTAATCAATTCAGATATCAACTGTGGAGGAAGTTGTCCTGCCAGGAAAGACCTAAGCCCACACTGATAAGTTACTGAGGCCAGCTCAGTCCCTGACCCACCCACCCACTTAAGGAATAAATGAATGATTTTGTAAAATAAATGTGAAATAAGAGGCAAGAGGTAACTGTAAATCAGGCATGGTGGCGCACGCCTTTAATCCCAGTGCTAGGGAGGCAGAGGCAGACGGATCTTTGTGAGTTCTGGGTCAGCCTGGTCTACAGGGTGAGTTCCAGTAAACCAGGCCTACAAAGTGAGAGACTGTCTCAAAAAATAAAAAAACTAGCTGGGCAGTGGTAGCCCAGGCCTTTAATCCCAGCACTTGAGAGGCAGAGCCAGGTGGATCTCTGTGAGTTCGAGGCCAGCCTGGTCTAACAGAGTGAGTTCCAGGACGGGCACCAAAACTACACAGAGAAACCCTGTCTCAAAAAAAACCAAAAAAAAAAAAAAAAAAAAAAAAAAAAATTAAGAAAGGAAAGAAAAAGAAAATGAAAGAAAGGAAGAGAAGAAAGAAAAAGAAACTGCAAACAATACACAGTGGGTGGGGACATAGCTCAGTGGGTGGAGTGCTTGCCAAGCATCCACAAATTCCTGAGTTCAGTTCCCAGCACTGCATAAATAAGGTAGACCAAACAACCTGAGTGCCTGTAATCCCAGCTCTGGGGAGGGAGAGGGGAAGGGCAGAGGTTCAAGGTCATCTTGGTTACGTCCAAAACTAGCTTGGGATTGAAAGCCCGCCTTTGCTAATGGTGAGATGGCCACAAGCCTGACAGCCTGGATTCTGGTTCCCAGCTCCACATAACAGAAGGAGAAAACAGATCCAAACGGGTTGTCCTCTGACCTTCCCATGTGCTGAGTGGTTCACTTGTACTCACACACACACACACAAACAAATACAAGTTAAAGAATTAGCCAGGAGATGGTGGCATGCCTTTAATTCCAGCACTCAAGGCAGAGACAGGCGAATCTCTGAGTTCCCGACCAGCCTGGAAAAATTCTTAAAAACTCAAAAATACTCCAAGGAGGCTAGAAAGAGGGCTCAGGAGTTAAGAGTTCATGCTGCTTTTCCAGAGGACTTGAGTTCAGCTCTAGCACCCCTATCAGCTAGCTGCCTCACAAGGCAACATCCTATAACTCCAGTTCTAGAGGATCCAAGATCCTCTTCTTGATTTCCGGAGTTACTTGCCCTCACATGCAAATTCCCACACAGACACGTATGCATACATACAAATAAATATATTTAAAAACCTCTAAACAACACCCATATTGGGGCGGGGGGTGTCAGGGAAGCTACCTCAAGGCCAGTCCTTGGAGAGCCCCAGCCTCTCACCTGACCCACTTGTCCACCCAGAAGCCTGAGACCTTGGGAGGCAGAGGCCTGTCTTTCTACTTTGAACTTGCCTAGGGTTCAGTGAAGCCAAGTGCACAGCAGTGCTTCCTCAGAGGCCAGGTACTCTGGAGGACACCTGAGAGTCACCTACAGAAGGTGGGGCCATTGTTGCCTGGGTGAGGAGCACCTGTCCTTAGAGCTAGGTCCCAGCCTTGTAGCCCTCTGGAGGGCTTCCCAGTCTGTTTTAGCTCATCACCCCACCCAGGCTGGGCTCTCCTCCTGGGTACAGCCACTTCTGCTCTCGGCATGTGGCCAGGCCTCATTTGCATCGAAACCCAGATGGCTCACCGCAGCCTGGCTTCCCAGAACTGCCCAGCTGCCTTGCTGTCTGTTCCCTAGTGCAGCCCCAGCTTGGCCTTTGTGGGTGCTTCTGAGCAAATAGACACTTCCCACCCCACCCCTGGACAGAGCAGGGTGTGTTGGTTTGGAGGATGGGATGGCAGGGTAAATGCCTGGAAGCTGATTTCCCTCATCCTCTACCCCCAACTCAGAACTTGTGGACTCCTTTGTGATAGGCAGGAAGAAACTCCCTTCTCAGCACCCCATTCTATTCTCTCTGCACCCTCCTCCAGCACCCAACCCACATATACCCGTTACCCACCCCCCAAGCTCTGTGGGCGGTAGAATGGTCCCCAGGGCAGGGGTCCTGGCACTCGGACCAACCCAGTCCCTGGAGGGCACCAGGAATCTGAGAAGTGAGGATTGAGTGAGTGTGTGGTGGGTTGCTGAAGTGTTTTCTTTTTCTTCCCTCCTCTGAGTTTTCTGGGAAACGCCAGAGGCTGCTGGGCCTGGAATGTCAAGCTTGAAAGGACTCTTTAGCTGCCGCCCCACAGACATCCGACCCGCAAACCTTTTCTTTTAGCTTGAGGCCCCTCCTGCCTGCAACAAAGGCCTGCCAGCTGGAGTGTTGCTTCCCGGCCACAGGCCATTGTCCTAGACTCCCTCCACCCCTTCAGATTGTTAGCAACCGGAAAGGAAGAAATCGGGGTCAACTTGATATGTGACCTCTGAGCTCTTCTCCTTGAGTGAGAAAGGTTCTCTGTGACAGGCTTGCTCCAGCCTTCCCCCCCCCCCCCCCCAGCCCTCAAACAATCCTGGAGGGCAGAGAGAACCTGGGCTGCAGCTGAGAGGTGCACCTATGGCAGGCCTGGGCTCTGGGGGAGCCTTATGGTAGCTTCACTGGGCATAGGAGAAACAGGCTCCTGCATCTCTTTCCAGGTTGACCCAGAGTAACAGGAAAGCAAGCTCCTGTCCCATACTAGATTAAGTTTCAGGACATCTTGACTCCTGATTTGTAGTCCCAGATGTAGGCGATAAACTAGCATGGAGTTGGGAACAATGGACATGAACCTGATGGCCACACATAAACAACCTCCAATGTCTTTGAAGACAGAGCACCCTGGACTTGGTCTTAGTAAGGTTATGATCTGAGGCAAGCCTCCCAGCCCTGTGACTGCAGATCCGGACACTAAAAATGGTGATCTTAGCATCTGTGCCCAAGGTAAGTATGGCACCTGGGGCCACCAAGTCACCATTGCTTCCTGCCTGCCTAGGTGCCAGCATTCCTTCCTCTCTGGGCTCAGAGGATGATCTCAGCAGATGTCCCTTGCCACAGGCTGGCAGCTGAAACCACAGGGCTCTTCCTCTCAACTGCAAATGCTTATCTTTATTTTTTTTATGACCCTGCACCTTTGCCTGGAAATGGGATTCTGAATGCATCCAAGTTCTGCAACAGGAGAGATTAGAAAAAGGTGGTGGCCTCCTGATCCCTTAGACGGGAAAAATGCTAGGTGGAGCTAAGGGGCCAGACGGAGATAACTGGGTCTTTTCCCTTTCAGCTACCCAGCAGATAAGAGGGGATGCAGACAGTGTTTGAGCTCTGCCCTTGGTCTGTCATCTCTCAGTTCAAGTCCTTGTCGTAAAGTGGGTCCCTGGAAACGTGCCCTGCATTAACCAAGTGTCTCCTTCCACTTTTCCGGCTGTTTATCTTCAGATTAGCAGTCTAATAATCGCCAGTAAACTAGCCATGGGGCTTCCCAGAACCCATACCATCCAACCCAGAAACCGACAATTCACAATGCTGGTTGTGGCATCTAAGACTCATAGGAAATAGAAATCCACACACGCTGGCCCTTAGTGTCACTGAGGACTTTCAATGCGCCAGGCTCCAGGTTCACAAAGGAAATGAACCCAGGGCTCAGTGGTTAGGAGCCATTGCTGCTCACAGTGACCTCTAACCTCCAGATCCAGGGGGACCAGATGCCTCTGGCCTCTGTGCACATACACACAGGTAGGCATACACATGCACCTTAATTTTAAAACAACAATAAAATTTCATACCAGGTGGTGGTAATACATGCCTTTAATCCCAGCACTTAGGAGGCAGAGGCAGACAGATCTCTGAGTTCAAAGTCAGCCTGGTCTACAGAGCCAGTTCCAGGACAGCTGAGCTACACAGAGAGACCCTATCTTGAAGAGCAAAAGCAAACAAGTAAAAAATTCAAAATACACACACAAAAAGGAAATAAATGCAACATCTTCCCTCGAGATTCTCCCTGAACAAGTGGTCAGAACATTTGGATGACTGTGGTGGTTTTAATGATTAATTGTAAAGGGAATATACAAATCAACCAACCTGGGAGAGGTACTTCCCTTCCCAGGGAAGCAGGTAGGCAAAGCTGGGGGAAGGGGGGGCACAGAGCACACGTGGGCTACTGCACCTGTGGCCACGTACTTCTCAGGAAAGTATAAGGTTTTGTTCATCATCTACTTCAGTGATACCACATTCTGACAGTTGGTGGCCAGGAAGGGTTGTGAGTTTTGTTTGTTTTTTTGTTTTTCGTTTTGCATATCTTTATTTTATGTGTGTGGGTATTTTGCCTGAGTGCATTTATATGTACCTCATGCATACCTGGTAGTTGTACAGGCCAAAAGAGGGTATCAGATATCAAATCTCCATTGGAGTTAGAGACACTTATTAGCTGTTCCGTGAGTGCTGGGAATTGAACCTGGATCCTCTGCAAGAGCAACCAGTGCTCTTAAGCATCTCTCCAGCCTCTAGGGGTGTGATTTTGGTTGTTGCTGTTTGGTGTGAGACAGTGTCTCACATGCTCAGGCTGGCCTCAAACTCCATATGTAGTTTAGGATGACCTTGAATTTCTGGTCCTGCTACCTCTATGTTTTGATTGCAGGGATTATAGACAGGAAACACTAGTTTGAGTTCATCCACTGCTCATTAGATCCTGGATGCTGCCTTTGTAGAGATCAGCCAGGCCTTATACCCTATTTAATAGATACCCTAAGCTTCTAAAGTCCCAGCATGTAGCATTCCAAAGGTAGAATGGGGTGATAGGATTAACTTCCTAAATTATGATCTGAGGCCCTATCTAGGATTTTCACTAGGCCGCTTCCCGTCCGTCCGAAGCTCAGAGCCAATTATCCTCAGTCTGTAAATGTAAGGAATGTCCTTTGTTCTGGGTTTTTGCCTCTGGATCTTATTTCAGCTTCTCCCAGTGCAAGGGTCGGGGGAGGCAATGTTATAAAAAGGCCTGGCCACCTAAAATCCATCTCAAGGCATCTCTACTGAATCTGAAAAGAACCCTCAATATTTAAAGCAGCTGAGCCAGGCGTGGTGGCACACACCTTTAATCCCAGCACCCTGGAGGCACAGGCAGGTGTATCTCTGAGTTTCAAACTAGCCTTGTCTGCAGAATGAGTTCCAGGACAGTTAGGACCACACAGAGAAATCCTGTGTGGGAGATGGGAGGTGGGAGCTGGGGATGGAACCCAGGGCTTCCTGCATGCTAGGTATGCATTAAATAGTAACCTCAGCCATTTGCCCCAGGCTCTGAGACTTCTAACAGTAAGTACATCAACTGAGCCACATCTGAAGCCTCAAAGGTCCTGTCCTACGCACTGTAGTCCTCACAGGAACTCAGGGGGGAAGGGAAGGGATGCAGAGCTGCTGATGTCACACAGCTACTAAGACCATGCATGGCACCCAGCTTACCCATCCATCTGCTGCTCTGAGCTTCTCTAGCTACAATCGCCACACTGGGAGAGCAGAGGCATGCCTGCAGGTCCCACCCTGCCCGACAGCTCCTCTTCAAACACTCTTGCTCTCTACTCCGAGCAGAGCTCCCTGCTGGCCCTGCAGTGAAGGCTTTCTTGAGCAGCATGTCCTGTTGGGACTTGTTCAGAAAATGAGTCTCTCCAGGCAAGCTAGGACTCCCAAAGCACCAGCACCATTCCCGCCCTCTTCCCCTCTCTCAGATTCATTTGTTTATTTAATTTAGACAGGGTCTATGTTGCTCTGGCTGGCCTAGAACTCTGTCAACCAGGCTGCCCTTAAACTCATAGAGATCTTCCTGCTTCTGCTTCCAGAGTGCTGGGATTAAAGGCGTGCTCTACCAACACTATGCTAGGCCCGAGATTTATTTTATTTGAGTTCTGTATGTGTGGGAGGTGGCATGCTCACGTGAGTGCAGGTCCCCACGAAGAAGTCGAGAGCCATCCTACCAATCCGGTCTTCTGGAAGTGCAGCATGTGCTCTGGAGGGTGAAGCCAGCTCTCCAGTCTCTTGATTTCCCTCTTACCCCACCTCAGGAACTATCACCGCGTCTCACTGGGTCACAATCATTGACTAGTCCTTTCTCACGGCCTCTTCCCTGCTGCAGGATCAGCCCAGCAGCCCTGTCATCCCAGCACTTCAGCCCAGGCCCGACAGAATCAGGTACAAAATGGGGTTTGTGGAATGGCTGAATGAACTTGACTTCTGTCAAGGCACGGTAATTTACAAAGCACTTTCCCATCCATTAACTCCAGGGCTATTCACTAAGAGTCTCCCCTGTCCTCCACTGCCCTCAGCACAGAAGCATAACGGTCAACGCAGCTGCTTCGTAACACTCCCTGGATGAGATGAAGGCGGGCTTGTCCGCAGAGGAAGGGAGAATCCATTTCAGGCGCCACTGGCAAGTGTCTTGAAGAGGTGGACGGGCTCTCACAAGTTATCTCCATGTGTGAACAATGCCTGGTCTGTCCGCACAACGTCTGAGAAATATTCATGAGGCCCCCAAGCCTCTTGAGTACTGGTTTGCTAGGGTGCAGCATCACTATGCTCCTTCCTACTTAACAATGACAAGCCTGAGCCCAGAGAGGCTGTGCACCTGCCCGAATATTAGTTCCCCGGCATCAGGGAGCATATTGGGCACAGTGGGCCAAGATACTGAGGCACCTACCAATTCCACAGGAGGGGAAGCAGGCAGACCTCCCTTCAAGTCCAAGCTACTGTGTGTGGTCAGCTCGTTCCCCCTCTAACTAGTGTTACACAAAGCCTGTGGCATCTGAGAGGGCGGGCCAGAAAGCCCGTTGAGAGCAGGCACTCTGTGTGTCACTTAGCTGGTTCTCAGGTGGCTTCAGCATCCCGCTGCCTGTTGCAAAACTTGCCTTCAGGCCTTTATGGGTACTCAAATGACCAGGAGCAAGTCAACCTTTCACTTCAATCACCTGCTCTTACCAGTACCCCTGCCGGGAGAAGTTCAGACATTCGAACACTTAGAGGCAAGGGAGGGCCCATCCTAACACCTCAGTGACCACCTGCCAGTGGGCTGAACCCATAACAACTGCTCTGTGGACATTCTGCCTATTCGACATTTATTCCCAGGTTTGAACCTGGCCTAGAAGGTGAACCTCCTCTCTTCCAGGTTTCCCATTTCTGTTCTTGAATAAGGAGTCCCACAACCTCTTCTTTCTCCAGGGCCTGGGAAACACAGCAAAACTCTGCTCGCCTATAAGACTCCAGTGCGCCCTCTAGCGGACTCGGGCGCGAGCTGGTGGGGGGGGGTCAGGGTTTCCTCCCTCGAGCTCCCCCGCCGAGCCGAGGGCACCTGGGCGGACTAGCTCACCAGGCAAGTTGGGAGACTCAAATGAGTGATAGGGTGATAGTTAGCGGCTTCCTCCACCTATTCCCGCCCCCACCCCCGCGCGCAAAGGGCATCAGCACCCACGTCTGTCACCAAAGAACCAGGCAGTGGGCCGGTGAGCCGAGGCCCGGCAACTGCCTCGAAGCCGGGGTCTCCTTCATTTCTGGATCTCCCAGCTTCATCTTTTGGACCTGTCCACAGGTAAGTGTCACGCATCCCCCACCTTCATTTCCTAGGTCCCCAGTGAGCCGGCTGCGGAATGGCCCTATTTCCCTTTTGGCTGGCACGGGCTGCTTGGAACTGTGAATGAAGACCTCGGGGTGGCCTGGGTGGGAGCGAGGGGAGCGTCCCCACGAAGGGTCCAAGAAAAAGGGAAGGGGTGCCGGGAGCTTCTCCGGGCCGGCCTCCTAGAACTGCCCGCGCGCTCCCATCGCGGCGCCCCCGCCTCTACCAGAAACCAGCCTTCTTAGAAGGGAGGGGGTGGGGGGGGAAAGTGTGAATGAGAAGTTGGGGGCGGAGCGCGCGGGGGAGGGGCCGCTGCCAGGAACGCTCGGCCACGGCTGGCGCCGCGCCCGACGGTCGGGCAGCCTCGCGCCGCGCTTTGTCTCCTTCTCGGTGAGTCTCGGCGGGTCCTGGAGGCCCCAGCTCCAGGCCCGCCCTCGGCCGCCCGCGGCCCCTCCCTCGCCCTCCGCGCACAGCCTTTCAGTGCAGAGTAGTGACTAAACATTACAAGAAGACCGGCCGGGCAGTTCCAGGAATCGGGGGGCGGGGCGTGCTGGCCGCGTAAATACCCGCGCGCGCGGCCTCGGCGGCGGCTGTAACTCACACTCTTCGGCTCTCCTGCTCTCACTACTGCTGCCTCACCGGGCTCCCGGACGCCCCCTGCCCGGCCCAGCTCTCTGCCGTGGCCCCTCGCCCGGGTTCTTTGCCTGATCCATCCCGGGGCGCGCCTGATCGGCCCTGAGGGCAGCGAAGCCAGAGGGGACGCACGCTCGGGGAACCCTTTGTGGACTTCACGACCGCCAACATCTGGGCGCAGCGCGGGCCACTGCTGGCCGCCGCCTCGCCTTGGGGACCATAGGAGGAGCAGCCCCAAGGCCGGAGACTTCGCTTCGGGACTAGGTAGGAAGGAGGGGCGCGGTGTGGGGAAGGGTGGGGGCCTCGATCCAGCTCGGGAGCTTTTCCCGGTTTCTCCTCCCCTTCCCGGGTCATTCCCGGTAGGGAGGGGACGAGGTAGGGGGCAGAGCGGATGAGAGGCGAAGATCCCGGGTTCCCGTAATACTCGGCTAAGGCCCTTGGGCTTCTCCAGTCCCTTCTCCCAACATATCTCGGGTTTGTCACCCCCCCTTTTCGTCCTCGCCATTGAGGGCACCGGACTGAGCGACGCCCTGAGCGTCCCTGGGGCTCTTGTCTCGCTCCCCATCCTGGCGGTGCTCCTGGAGACCCAACTTCCACTCGGGAGTTTCTCTCGAGTGTTCTTCCAGGGCGCGCTGGGGAAGGGACTGTCTGGGGTTGGCTTGGCAGGGACCGAGGTTGGGAGAGCTCCGCGAGGTGGCTGGGTCTGAGACACGGCCTTTTGCGGGGCAGCCGAGTGCCCTGGGCGCACGGCGGAGGTTGGAGGGCTGGGCACACTGGAGGGTTCCGAGCACTCACGCGCCGGGCGCTTTCCTCTCCGCAGCCCCCCGGGATGCGGTAGCGGCCGCTGTGCGGAGGCCGCGAAGCAGCTGCAGCCACCGCCGCGCAGATCCACGCTGGCTCCGTGCGCCATGGTCACCCACAGCAAGTTTCCCGCCGCCGGGATGAGCCGCCCCCTGGACACCAGCCTGCGCCTCAAGACCTTCAGCTCCAAGAGCGAGTACCAGCTGGTGGTGAACGCGGTGCGTAAGCTGCAGGAGAGCGGATTCTACTGGAGCGCAGTGACCGGCGGCGAGGCGAACCTGCTGCTCAGCGCCGAGCCCGCGGGCACCTTCCTTATCCGCGACAGCTCGGACCAGCGCCACTTCTTCACGCTGAGCGTCAAGACCCAGTCAGGGACCAAGAACCTACGTATCCAGTGCGAGGGGGGCAGCTTTTCGCTGCAGAGTGACCCCCGGAGTACGCAGCCAGTACCCCGTTTCGACTGTGTACTCAAGCTGGTGCACCACTACATGCCGCCCCCGGGCGCCCCCTCCTTCTCCTTGCCACCCACGGAACCCTCCTCCGAGGTGCCGGAGCAGCCACCTGCCCAGGGGCTCCCCGGGAGTACCCCCAAGAGAGCTTACTACATCTATTCTGGGGGCGAGAAGATTCCGCTGGTACTGAGCCGACCTCTCTCTTCCAACGTGGCCACTCTCCAGCATCTCTGCAGGAAGACCGTCAACGGCCACCTGGACTCCTATGAGAAAGTGACCCAGCTGCCTGGACCCATTCGGGAGTTCCTGGACCAGTACGATGCTCCACTTTAAAGAGTGAAGGGGTCAGAGGAGGGCCTGGGTCGGTCGCCTCTCCTCCGCGGCACACGGCACAAGCACAAGAATCCAGCCCCAATGCTCGGTAGCTCCCAGTGAGTCAGGGGCAGGTAGGCTTCTTTAGGCCCCCGGCTTTGCAAAGTGGGGCAGACAGGACCTGGAATGTGTGAGGGGAGGGAGAATTGCCACCTGCTCCCTCCCCACAGCTCCTCTCAAGAGGATCCAGTTGGCCGGTGGGACAATCGCATTGACAAGTGACTCTCCTCACCTCCTCCCTTCCTCCACACCCGCTCTGCTTCCCCAGGGAGCAGAGGGAGGGAGGGAGGGAGGACACCTCGAGTGTTGAACTAATGAGAACTGCAGGGGAATCTTCAAACTTTCCCACGGAACTTGTTTGCCCTTGGATTTGGCCGAATCCTGAGCAGGTGCCAGGCCTGGGGGAAAGATGGAAGAGAAGAGGGTGTGGAGGGCTGCAGGCTAGCCAAAGAAATGACCACTCTCACTACCCAGCCTAGGTGAGGAGTGGTGGCTCCCGGCTCTAGGGAGAGAGAGGCAAGGGGTGATCTGAAGAGAGCCATTCTGGTGCCAGGCTCCTCTCCCTTGGGGCAGCTAATGAAACCTCCCGGTTTCAGAGAGTCAGTGGTACGTGGGAGGGAGATGGATGGGACTGGTCAGGTAGCCACCTTGTCCAACACCAGAGGGAGGCAGATGAACAGATGAGCCATCTTGGAGCCCAGGTTTCCTTAGAGAAGATGGGGGACTCTTTGTTTCTCCTATGTCAGGCTGGGAGACTTGCCTTAAATGCCCTCTGTCCCATGGATAGGGATTGGCACATGAGGAGCCAGACACAGCCAACAGGCGGAGGAGCTGAGGGATTCACCAGTGGCTGCAGGCCAGGGGAAGTGGGTGCAGGGAGGAGACCGAGGGATCACTGGGAAGAAATTGACCAGTCCTAGGCACCTCTTGGTCAGCGGAATCAGCAGGTCCCAGGGCCCTCCAGGTCCTGCACAGTCCTCCCTTCTCACCTGGAGTGGGGGGAGGCAGGAGGTGATGGAGAAACCTTCATCTGCCACTCAGCAGTGGCCACTCACAGGAATGCAGCAGCCATGGAATTACCTGAACTGGTCTTGTTTAGGGGAGAAACAACCAAGTTTTCTGAGTCAGGTATGGGGCTGAGTGGGGCAGCTGTGTGTTGGGGTGGCTTTTTCTCTCTGTTGTTTTGAATAATGTTTACAATTTGCCTCAATCACTTTTATAAAGCTCCACCTCCAGTCCGCTCCTCTCCCCATTCAGGCCTTCGAGGCTGTTTGAAGATGCTTGAAAACTCAACCAAATCCCAGTTCAACTCAGACTTTGCACATATATTTATATTTATACTCAGAAAAGAAACATTTCAGTAATTTATAATAAAGAGCACTATTTTTTAATGAAAAACACGACTCGAGCTTCCTTTCCCTGACAATGGAATGAGGGGAGGGGGCCGGCTGTGCCTCTTGGGTCCCTGCGCACAGCTCTGAGGTACAATCAGAGGTACTCTCACATCACCCGCAGCCCTCCTGTGTCACTGGCAGGCCATGGCAGCCACGTAGACTGTTACTGATGCTTAATTCCTGCCAGTCTGATTCAGCTCTGACCAGAATATGCAAAGCAAGTTTGAGAAGGAAATGCAGCCTTCAAAGGGCTTGCAGGGGCCAGGCGGCACTGTGGTCAAAGCTGTTAGAGGCTCCAAGCTATTAGCGCTCTCTGGCTGGGCTGCTTGGCAGGGAGGTGTTCCGAGAAAGCCTAGATGTGGGGTCCTGATGGTGACTCTGACCTCAGCACAGCGTCACAGATGTCACAGCACGTTGGGGGAAGGGTGATCCCCATACAAGGCTGGAAAGCAGGTGGGGCCCTATGACAGGTGTTGATAGCTTTGCCCCACTCCCCACCCCTGCTCCCCATACACTCATCGTGTATCCTTAAAGGTCCTACCTGGGCCGTGGACCCCCAGCCAGGCTCCTGGAAAACACACATCTATTCACCTTTAAGGTCCTACATCTTGGGCCCTGAAGAGGCTGACCCTGAGGCACTTGCAAGAGACACAGTTATGTGTCTATGTGAGCAGGAGTCAACACAACTTGAATTCGTCATTTCTGGTGCCTGGAGAGGTGAAGGGTAAATATTTATCCATTGAGTTTGGGGCAGACGCGGGTTCAGGGAAATGAAGCAACCTGCCAAGGACACAACACCCAGGAATGTGGGGACAACAAAGGATTGGTACTGAGGGTCACTGACTTCCCACATTGTCTCCTAAAAAACCAAGTGCGTGCTCTCTCTCTGTCTCTGTCTCTCTCTGTCTCTCTGTCTCTGTCTCTGTCTCTCTCTCTCTCTCTCACACACACACACACACACACACACACACACACACACACTTAGCAGTAAGCTTCTGCTAAGAAAATGGACACCACACCCCACGCCTTTTGTGTGATCTTCTCCTGCTACCCAGACCAGAAGAGCTTTGAGAAGGGTGTGACCTCCAACTTGGGGCTCCTCAGTCTCCCTGTCTGCTACTCAAGTGTCTGACAGAGGCTGGAGCTTCCTTTGGTCCCACAGCACCTGATAAACAGCTGCTCCAAGAGTCACCTGTTTAAAAGGCAACTGGAAGACTAAGACCATTTTCTTTCCCATGTCCTGGGCCTTGAGGGGAAATGATCTAAAGAGATGAGGGGCTGGACCAGGCATGAGACCAATGTAGATAGCGTGCCATGTCCACACTAGAGGGATGGTCAACTTTGGAACCAGGACTGCAGAGTAAGGCAGGTTCTCATCTCTCCC
The DNA here is from genome assembly GCF_903995425.1 of Onychomys torridus. Classification (NCBI taxonomy): domain Eukaryota; kingdom Metazoa; phylum Chordata; class Mammalia; order Rodentia; family Cricetidae; genus Onychomys; species Onychomys torridus. The sequence continues at coordinate 105,812,083 of NC_050450.1, read as the reverse complement.
AGAGTCCCCAGTGTCTCAAAACCTTCCTTGCCCTAAAACCTACCCAGTGGCATCCATCTGCCACTTGCTGCAGAGGGCCACTTTTGTGGAAATTACAGCTACCAGGGAACCTGGCCATGCAGTTTGCCCCTGTCCTTGACCCAGAAGGTGGCTGTTTAGGCACGTGTCCATGTTCATAGGACACAGGTCCTATCTCTTGCCTACCTCCTGGAGGCTCAGTTTGGTTTGGGGAAGTCAGGACAAAGAAGAAGGGGTTTGTTTTCCCTGCCTGCAACTCATTGCCCCTCTCTAGCCTTCCGTGTCTCCAGCTCAGGAAAACGAGGTTAAGAGGAGCAGAACTTAGATCCACACAGTGAACTAGCGGCCACAGTGAGTAACTCTCTCCACCTCTCCCTGGCCAGTGCCTCTTTCCTTTCTTCTCTTCCTCCAATCCCTGTTACACAGCCCTTCTGTGGCTCAGTGCTTTCAGGGTAAAACTCTCCTCCAAAAGACCTAGTGAGGGCACCTGGGTCTGGTCGCCAGAGGAGGGGTGCTCCTGGCTCCAAAATGCTCCATAAAGGGCTTTTAGGGAGTGGGGCCATTCCATGTGGTTTAAGCCACAGAAACTGGCGAGGCTGCTCTCTACCTCTGTACTCTTTTACCCTGCTTCTAGGACTGCAAGAATCCACCCGAGAGGCCCCATTCTCCCTGCTGGTGCTGCTTTGGGCTGGCCTCCTGAAGACTTGAGCCAGGAATGGGAAATCCAAGGCCTGCTTGTGGGGAAGGAGGGAGAGAGGGAGGGAGGGAGGGAGGCCACCGACAGGGAGCTGAAGATGGAAAATAAGCCCTCACGAAAGTGTCCTAGAGTACAGAATGAGTAAAGAGGTCTGTCAGGGAGTACTGCAGGGGTACTGAGATGTAAGGCAGCCGCAGCAGAGACACAGGGTAAAGGACTCGGCCCCCAGGAACCCTGGCTGGGTAATGGTAGGGGCAACATGCACGGGGACGTGAGGTGTGCCCACCGAGGCCCAGGGTGGGCAGAACCCCCTCAGAGCCCCTTTATGCGCCCCGCCCGTGCTCCTGTTTCGGGCTCTGCGCTGTGAGCCGCCCTCTGCCAGGAAGAGTCACTTCCCGGCCACCGCGGGAGCCCAGGAGCAGCTATGCGAAGAATGTCCGCGCTGAGCGCAGGGAGGGCGGCCCTTCAGGCCCCGCTCCCAACACGCCCACTCTACAAAGCCACGCCTCAGACACGCCCCCTCCCGCTCAGCGCCGTCGCCAGGACAACAGGATTACAGGCGCAGAGCGCAGAGCGCAGAGCGCTGTTTATTCTCAGCCTAGTGCCAGGAAACTCGGCCGGGAGGCGGTCAGGCGCACCTCCCTGGGTGTGTGTTGGGTGGGGGGGTAGCCCGTCATTGGTCACAAGGGTCACTTACCCCCGGGAGGCGACACAAAACGCCCTGACTTCCCTCCAGGCTAAGGATGGTTCATGTTTTCTGGCCCTGCTGGAGCCGAGAATACCTTCCAGGATAATGGAGCAAAGCCTGCCCTCCCCGTCCATCCAGGGAGCCCCGCTGCTCCCTCCCTTTGCCACTCATTCGTCCACTCAGCAAATATCTGTCCAATACATCCTGTGTTTCAGGGAATGTTCTAGGTCCGGAGGAGTTCGGCAAGACCAGGCCTGCTGGGGTTTGGCTCCCCATGGGTTCCCAGGAGTTAAGTTTGAGTGGGAGAAAGCCAACAATAAACTAGTAAGCATGTAAATTAAATAAATAAGGACTGCCCATTGCACTATCAGATCAAATGTTCCCTACATATCCACAGCTTTGCCATGGGAAGCCACTGGCTTGGTTAAACCCCAAAGCCTGACTAAGGGACAAAGGCACCGACTGACTCTTCTGTCAGAACATAACCACACGTTCTGATAGAGAAACTCAGGCCCTAAACCCAAGGACAATCCTTCCAGGATCATGGAAAGGATTAGACAGAGTGAATGAGACTACCCAAACCCCCTTTTCAGTCTGCCTAGAGTCTCCCAATACCTCCCAGACCTCTTGACGGCAAAGAGAGAACCATGGCTGGTCCCCAGGGGGAGTAGAAAAAAATTGCTTGATTCCTGGACTCCAACCGCAGCTCTTGTGAATCACATACAGGAGGGAAACTTGCCGTCTGAGAATCCCCAGTTCTCCTGGGTGACCCACCTGCTGCTCACTTTGGGGAAGGCAAGCCTGTGTTTCCGCTCTTCCTGGAAAGGGAATTTCCTCCTAGCACCTTGACTAAGCCCAGGCTGGAAAGTGAAGTGGGGAGGGAAGGCCTGGAGCTCACCACAGCTGTGACAAGCCAGGACAGGCACAGCCCTTTCAGGTCCCCAGGCTCCAGACCCCGAGGCCCTGAGCCCAAGGACGGCAGGGGTTGTGGAGGAGGATACTCTTCCTCAGCACTGAGCCCTCCCAGCTGTGCTGTGCTGGGAACAGGCCAGGCATTTGTGAAATCCTCGGGTGAGCCTGACCCACTCTCATGAGGACGGCCTGTGGAAGCAATGCTGGGAGGGGGAGGGGGGCTGTTCCCAGAAGCAGGGAGAACTCTGGACTTCCCACTCCGGCACTCTGGATTGCAGCACAGCCTTAAGCAATTGCTGCAGCCTGGAAGGCAGCTTGCAGAGAGAAGCTGAGACCCCAGGCTTTTCCAAAACGAAGCCCAGGTTCTGGATGCAGAAAGTGTGGACAATAACTGCTGTCGTTGGCAGCAATGCAGGCAAGCCAGCTTTAGGAACACCCAGAGCTTATTTATTACACTTATTTGCTGTGTGTGTGCATGCCTGTATGCGTACCTGTGCCACAGTGAGCCTGTGGAGGTCAGAGGACAGGTTGCAGAAGTCAGTTCTCTCCTTCTATGGTGTGGGTCCTGAATAGAATTAAGATTATCAGGCTTGGCTGAGCCATCTCACTGACCCTAGAAACACCAAGATTTTTTTAAAAAATCATTATATTTTAATGTATATTATATGGCATATATGTTATAGATGTATGGCATATATATTTTTATACACACACACACATATATACATATATTTATATGCCACCTTTGGTGGCACATGCTTTTTAATCCCAGCACTTGCAAGATAAAGACAGGTGGATCTCTGTGAGTTTGAGGCCAGACTGGTCTACAGAGCTAGTTTCAGGGCAGCCAGGGCTACACAGAGAAATCCTGTCTAAATGCAACCCCCCCACACACAAAAGTACATAGGGACTGAGGAAGACATTCAACATTTACCTCTAGCCTCTAGACATGCATATTATACACACAAACAATAAAAACATTTTAAATTTTAACTATTGATTTATTTATGTTTGGTTCTTGGAGACAAGGTCTCACTGTCTGGTTTGGAACTCACCCCACCATACCCAGGTCTACATTTTTTTTAAACAAATTGCATTTATTTATGCATATGCACCTGTGTCCACATATGTGCATGTATGTGAGTATGTGCATGGGCACATGCGTGTGTGTACATGCTATGGCACCCATGTGGAGGTCAGAGGACCTCCTTCCACCACAGGGTCTAGGGGATGGAACACAGGTCATCAGGTCTAGTGGCAGGTGCCTTTACCTGCTGAGCCATCCCCATGACCTTCCACCTTCTTTTTGAGACAGATTTCTTCATTGCATCTGGAAGTGACCAATTTGGTAAGACTGGCTACTGTATGAACTCTAGGACTCTGCCTGTTTTCACTTCCCTGTGCTGGGGTTACAGGCATATTCTGCCATGCCTGGCTTTTACACGGGGATCTGAATTCATTCAAGTCTCCATGCTTACAGCAAACGCTCTGCCCATTGGGCCATCTCCCCAGGCCCCAAATACCCATATTTAAAAGGAAAATAACACAATGCAGGTTTGTTAGCATAGGCTGACCTCCGACATGTAGCCAAGGCTGACCTTGAGTGCTGGGATTATGGGCATACACCACCACATCCAATTTGTGCATAGTGGAGATTAAATTCAGGACTTCACACATGATAGGCAAGAAATATACCAACTGAGCTACACCCTAGCCTGAGAAACATTGTTTAGCATGTATAATGTACCCAGAACATGAAAGCTACAAGGACTCTGTCTGTCTCCCAGGAAGCTGTTATACCACACACGTGCCAGCAATGCTGTTTACAACACAGTCTGTGTGCATGAGATACTAAGAGGCTGTGAGATGAGGGGCTGCAGTGATCCTGAACTTTAGGGTGCAAGTACAGCCTTAGATCGACACAGATTCATACACACACACACACACACACACACACACACACACACACAGATAATTAAATGTAGACTCCCCTCCCTCTGTGGGAACTCAATGACAACAAGATAGTTCCTGACTTCAGGCTCACAGTCTGAAAGGGGAACCAGGCTGAAAATTGAGAAGGTACCCTAAAAGGGAATGGGTATAAAAATAAAACAGTTTACAAGGTACAGCTTGGGGTGTCCAGAAGGAAGTGACCTACAGTGGCTTCCCAGAAAGGGACACGGAGCTGAGGCCATCAGCAGGTGCTTTTCCACGGGTCTTGGGGAGAACAGGCATCAGACACAAGAACAGGGGAAATGGCAGGAAAGAGGAAACCGGGGGAGCGGGGAGAAGTTTGGTATGTCCCAACAGGGCATATCCACATCAGACCTCATCCTCTAAAAATACCACTTTTGTCATGGCATACGCATAGCCCAGCCCATGGAATCCACGATGCTGGTTCCTCTTGGTGCTCTCTACCAAGCCAAGTTTCCAAACCCTCCAGGCTCTAAGTACAGCAGAAAGCTTGCTTTCACCCCTGCTACTCCCCCATTCCACCCCACACTGTGAGACACATCTTCCCATCAAGGTGACCTCTGCATGTGCACATCCCACAGCTGTATCTTGACCTTGCAGTCACTCTCTTTGACAGCCCCAGTCCTGGAGACCTCCCTCCCTCCCAAGCCTCCCGTGTGTACCGACAGCAGCATCCATGTGCATATCCAGCAGCATCCTAGCCTAAGTGCCAGGAGCACAGCACAGTGGTTTTAAAAGAAGTCAGGCTTCCAAGTGGTCAAATTTACCAGGCTGTAAATTCTAGCACTTGGGAGGCTGAAGCAGGAAGGTTCCATGTTCCACGCCAGCCAGTGTTACATAGCGAGGCCCTGTCTCAAAAGAACAAACAAAATAAAGGGCTAAGGATGTCATTCAGTGGTAGGATGCCTGCCAAGCATTGGCAACGCCCTAGGTTCAGCCTTCAGTATTGGCGGCAAGGGGAGACAGACAGACAGACAGATACTAATAGGCTATTTCATTCCAAGATAAGTACAAAACAACACATTTTCCAGATGAGCATTGTTGAAGTTTGGACCTGTCTCCAACCACAGACAGGTGCATGGTTTGACTTAGAATCCAGACCCTTCCACAGTAGCTTGCATCTTCCTGGAGAACCTCCATCCACACCACCCAGGGGCTCCACAAGACACTGCTGGTGATGGCTGGGTTCAGCTGGCTGCTATCGATGCCTTGGTCAGCTCTAGAGGCAAACCCTGCCCTCCTGGGCCTTGGATGATGGCAGAATTGTCAGCTGGTCTCATTGGGAGCGCCTCAGCAGCTCCCAACAGGAAAGGTCTTTACAGATACCCGGAACCCCAGCGAGGGCTCTGGCCACCCACTCTCTGGGACTTGGGTCAAAGCCCCAGGGCACCCCAAGCCCCTCCAAGTTATCCTTTCTGAAGACTAAGGTGGGGCTTGGGAAATGACCTCTAAATTCCTTCCTGTCTAGAGTACTATGAGAAGGAGTGAGGATGGAGAGATGCTAGCTAGTCCTGCAGAGCAGGCCGGCTTCCAAGTGCCGGCCCCAGTTATTCCCTGTCCTTTCGAATCTCTGAACCTGCTGAAAGTCGGCAAGGGGTCTGGCAGGACAGCTGCCTAGTCAGCACCACCTAGGCATGGGGATGGCGGTGAGTGGCCCTGAACTATGGCTCTGCAAGTCATGGGTCCGGGTTTCCCCCAACTGGACTCTGCAGGCCACTACAGAACCAGGGTTTGACTTCCAACTCAGCAAGGACCCTGAGCAAGCTTGGACCAGAGCCCTGTAGTGGAAAGGTTGGGGCAAGGGCCCAAATGAGACCTCCCCTGGCCCTCTTCCAGGCCTCTCCAGCCTAAGAGAAAGAGCTAGGTCAGCTAGGGGGCCCCTGTTGCAGGAAGAAGCCTTGTGCTGATACACAGGATAGGGCCTGAGCTGTCAGTCTTGAATTAAAAATATAAACAAAAAAAACAGCAAGGCCCTCTGGTCACCAGGCCAGACTCTGTGGCTGGTAGGAAAACTGCCTGGACAGCAGCCAAGTCAGAGAGCCAGATGCCAGGCAGAGGTTGCAGGCCCCTGGCAGAAAGATGGGGAAGTGGCCAAGGATGACAGAAGTTCCCGGAGGCCAGGCAAGGCACAGGGGTGTACACGCTGCTGCACGCACACTGTTGCTCAGCACATTCTGAAATCCTCTGTAAAGATGACAGACAGACAGTGAGTGCATTATACATGGTCTTTCTACGGGCAGTGAGTGGCTGTGAATCACTCTGGCCTAAGTTCCCTTTGTGGGCAGGACAGTCAACCCGAGACATCAGCTAGTTCAAGGTGGGGGCTCTGGCGGGGCTCCAAGCTTTCCACCAGGAGGAGAAAGCTAGCTCAGACCAGGATCAAAAAGGGATCTCAGGTGTGAGATGGCTCAGTTGGTAATGTGCTTATCATGCAAGCATGAGAACTGTGTTCAGCCGACACACATGTAAACAGCCAGGCACAACACTCCACACACACAATCCCAGCACTGGGAAGGCAAGACATGAGGATCCCTGAGGCTCACTGGCTAGCTAGTGTGATCAAATCAGTGAGTTCCAGAGTCAGTGGGAGGCTTGTTCCTAAAAAAAAAAAAAAAAAAAAAAAAAAAGCAGGGGAAAGCTGGGAGGAATGCCCTATGCCTTTAATACCAGAACTTGGGAGGCAAAGGCAGGCAAATCTCTGTGAGTTCCAGGACAGCCTGGTCTACATAGTAAGTTTCAGGGCACCATAGTGAGACACTGTCTCAAAAAAAAAAAAAAAAAAAAGAGAGAAAAAAAAAGTGGAAGCCAGGCATTGTGGTACACATCTTTAATCTCAGCACTCGGGAGGCAGGGGCTAGCCTGACTGACATAGTGAGTTATAGACCAGTCAGAGCTACATAATGAGACCTTGTCTCAAACAGTGGTGATGGGGACAATGATGATGACGGTGTAGAGGTGACGATGATGTAGGGATCAGTTGAAGATGACACTGGTGTTGGTCTCTGCCCTCCATATGTGTACACAAACACACACACACACACACACACACACACACATCACCTTAGTCTAGGCAGCAAGCATTGAGGGCCTGAACCAGGATACAGTCTTGGGTGTGCTGTTGGCTGTCTCTGGAAGATTTCGTTAGACACAGATGAGTACTGTGGCCCTGGCCACCTCATGGCCCACGGAGGGAGAAAAATGGGTCACTGTGGCACAGCCCTCCTTGGTCCTGGTCCTGCTGACCCAGGCTGCTTTGTTTATTTCCCACACACTTTTGCACTGCTCTCAGTACGTGAAATGTGGTAACTCAATAAACTCTCCTGTCACCCTATGAGTTAGATTTGGTTTGGTTTGGTTTTTGAAACAGGGTCTTACTATGTAGCCTTGGCTGGCCTGGAACTCTCCATGTAGACCAGGCTGACCTCTAACTCACAGAGATCTGCCTGCCTCTGCCTCCCAAGTGCTGGGTTAAAGGCGTGAGCCACCACTGTCCGGCCTTGTTCTTTTTTTTTTTTTTTTTTTTTTTTTAGATTTATTTATTATGTATACAGTGCATACTGTCTGCATGTATGCCTACATGCCAGATCTTATTATTACAATGGTTGTGAGCCATCATGTGGTTGCTGGGAATTGAACTCAGGACCTCTAGAAGAGTAGCCAGTGCTCTTAACCTCTGAGCCATCTCTCCAGCCCCCTCATCCTTATTTTTTTGATGAGAGTCTTGTAGCACAACCTGGTTAGGAACTCACTATAGGAGCCAAGGCTGGCCTTGAACCCATGATCTTTCTTGCCAAATTCTGAGATTATATATACCGTGAACCAAACTATCTCCCTTGTTTGTTTGGTTTTGTTTTTGAGATAGAGTGTATTTTTATCCCCTGGCTGGCCTGGGACTCCCTACATAAATCATGATGGCCTCACTTGTGGTAAACCCCCTCCCCACCTCAGCCTCCGAGTACTGGGATCATAAGTATTAGCCACTATGCCCAGCATGTACCAGGGTTTGCAGTGGAGGGAACCGTGGACTGGGGAACAGCATAACCAGCCTAAGGTCATTCAGGCAAGCTCAGGTGTCGCTGGGACCCGACGCTGAGTAGTCTGGCTTGAGCACCTCCTTCACACTAGGATACTCAGTGTCATTGGGCCAGCCCCACCTTGGGCCTGGCCATGGACACAGGAGCTCTGAACAGGCAGGGGCTAAGTGGTGGGAGCAGAAAGACAAATAGGCTTGGGTGTGACCCACACCACTGGCTCATGACCTTGGGCTGGTCCTTGGGGTTGTCACTATCTTTCCCAGGGACCTAGCTGTCTCCAGACACCCTTGCGTCCCTGTCCACATGTCCACATGGCATTTAAGCACTCATCCTCTTGGAGGGAAGTGGCCACTTCTTCTGAGGCCGTTTCCTGTCTGTGGGGAGAGGAGAAAGCTGCGGAGACATCCTTCTTGCTCCCCACTTGTCCTCCAAGTCACTGCTTTGTGTGGCCTGATCCTTTTCCTTCTGTCTTCCTTACTGGACCTGTGTGGCCTGCAGTCACGGTAACTAGTGTCCTGGGGCTACCATTATAGAGTGCCACCAACTGGGCAGCTTGGGACAACAGAAACTCCACTCTCCATTCTGGAGGTCAGAAGTCCAAAACCCTGTGTGGTGCTGCACCAGGCTATCTATCTGCCTGCTCTGCCCAGTTTCTGGTGGCTGTTGGGATTCCTTGCACTAGCAAGGCTTGTAGATACCAACCACACCAGTCCCATGGCTTTCTTCTATTTGTGCCTGGGTCAAATCCCCCTGCCTTCGTGTGTCTGTATGTGTGTGAGGGTAGAGGCCAGAGATCTACATCAAGTGTCTGACGTTATAACTGTCAAGCTTATTTGTTTATTTTGTGTATGGGGGGAGGGTGGACATTTGTCATGGTGCTCTTGTGGGGATCAGAGCACTTTTGGGATTCACTTTTCTCCCTCCACTGTATGAACCCTGGGGACCAAACTCAGGTCATCAGCATCAGCAGCAAGTGCCTTTCTCTGCTGAGCCATCTTTCAGCCCCTGCTATCAATCTTATTTTTTGAGACAGGGTCTCTCAGTAAACCTGGAGCTTACCAGTTGGCTAGAATGGCTGGCCAACAAATCCCTGAGATTTTCCTGTCTCTGTCTTCCAGGGCTGGAATTACAAGTGTGCACAGCCATGTCTCACCTTTTATGTGGGTGTTGGGGATTTAAACTCAGGTCCTCACCCTTGTGTAGCAAGCACACTACCCACTGAGCCATTTTTCCAGTCCTGCATCCTCCTCACCCCACCCCACCCCCAGTAACCAAGAAGGCTGATGTAAGAGGATCCCTTGAGCCCAAGACCAACCTGAACAGTGCAGTGAGAACCCATCTCCATATGAGGGTGACATGGGGGAGGGAAGGTGGGAGACAGGGAGAGGCTTTGTAGGGCCCATCGGTGACCCCAGCACTTGGGAGCAGAGTGAGAGTTAAGTCTCAGTTCTGTCTCTAAACCTGCTTCCTACCTGTATCATGGAGGGATGACATCTTTTTACATCTGTCCGGAAGACCTGAACATTATGCCCCTGCTTGTTTTTATCCCCACTAAAGATGCCTTGGGTACCCAAGACAGGCTGGAATGATGTCAAGGGATGGGGCAGGCAGGTGGCCTGGCTAGTTGCAGGGTGGGGGGCTGGCATGTGGTGGGAAGGAGCACACATCTGCAGCCTGGCATGGCTGGGCCTGTTCAGACATTGCCTCACTCGCCACAGGGATGCTTCCTATGTGGCTCTGGTGAGGAGCTCTGGACCAGGCAATCTCAGATGACCCCCTCACAGGAACATCAGCCTCCAAGAAAGCTTCTTGCTGAGCCCCCTCAGGCAAGAGGGAGGGAGGAGAAACCCAGGAGCTGCACACAGGAAACAGACAAAGCCACACTCGTGACAATGTCACTGAGAGAAAAGTTGAGGTGACCATCAGCAGCCAAACCTGCTTGATCTGAAATAGCCAGTATTGGGTGGAGAGCTCACCCCTGAGGAGCTCCTGTTGAGTCCAGATAGCCAGGCTAGGGAGAGCTGGAAAGAGGAGGCTGGGGGGGGATCAAGGGCATCTTTGGGGGGAGGGCTGGAAAGGTAGTTAAGTGGTTAGGAACACTTGTTGCCCTTCTAGAGAGGTTCATTTCCTAGCACCCACATGGCAGCTGACACCTGTTGGGCACACAAAGATCCAACTCCGTTTTCAGGGGATCCAATGCCCTCTTTTGACCTACTTGGGAACTAGGCATACAAGCAAGCTCATACACATAAAATAAAACAAACACATCTAAATCTGTTTATGTTTGTTTTTGAGACAGTGTCTCTCTACATACCCTTGGCTGTCCTGGAGCTCACTATGTGGACCAGGTAGGCCTGTCTACCTTCCAAATGATTAAAGGAATGTGCCACCACACTCTAATTTTTTTTTTAATTTTTAAAATATTTTTTAAACTTTATTTTATGTGCATTGGTGTGAGGGTGTCAGATCCCCTGGAACTGGAATTAACAGACAGTTGTGAGCTGCCATGTGGGTCCTGGGAATTGAACCCCGGTCCTCTGGAAGAGCAGCCAGTGCTCTTAACCACTGGGCCATCTCTCCAGCCCCGATAACTTTTTTTTTTTTTTTAAGCATCTTTTGTGAGGCTGGAGAGATGGCTCAACTGTTAAGAGCACTGGCTGCTCTTTCTAGAGGACCCGGGTTCAATTCCCAGCGTCCACATGGCAGCTCACAACTGTCTGTAACTCCAGTTCCAGAGTATCTGGTACCCTCAGACAGATATACATGCAGGCAAAATACCAATGCACATAGAAATAAATAAATCTTTTTTTGTTTTTTTTTTTGTTTGTTTGTTTTTCAAGACAGAGTTTCTCTGTGTAGCTTTGTGCCTTTCCTGGATCTCACTCTGCAGACCAGGCTGACCTGCCTGCCTCTGCCTCTCCAGTGCTGGGATTAAAGGCATGTGCCACCACCACCCGAAATAAATAAATCTTTAAAAAATAAATAAAATGCCGGGTGGTGGTGGCACACGCCTTTAATCCCAGCACTTGGGAGGCAGAAGCAAGTGGATCTCTGTGAGTTTGAGGCTAGCCTGGTCTACAGAGCTAATTCCAGGACAGCCAAGGCTACACATTGAAACCCTATCTCAAAAAACCAAAAAACCATAAATAAAACAAAACAAAATAATAACAATAAATAAATAAAGCATCTTTTGGGTTGGAGAGATAGTCAATACAGTGCTTTCTTTGCAAGTGTGGGGACCTGAGTTCTAGTCCCAGGATCCCCTTAGAAAAAAAAGGCCAGGCTTGAGACTCTCCAGGTGTTCAAAGTGCTGAATTAAGGACATGAGTGGATCCCAACTGCCTCTTCCCCCTCTCCCAAAAAAAGGAAAAAGGCAGGTGTAGTGGGTTTGCATGTCCCAGTGCTGGGATGAGACAATAAAGGGTGGGTAAAGCTGGAGAGATGGCTCAGCAGTGGACCCAGGATTGAATCCCAGCATCCACATGGCAGCTCACAACTGTCTATAATTCCAGTTCCAGAGGTCCAGTGGCCACTTCTGGCCTCCATGAGCACCGGTCGTGCAGCAGTACACAGGTATACATTCAGGAAAAGCACCCTCATGTAATAAATAAATCAATCTTTTTAAAAAATAAAGGATGAGTGAACAGCAACTGAGAAATGAATCTGAGGTTGTCCTCTGGCACTCACAGGCTCAGTCACATGTGTGTTCACCCACACACATGTACACACACATCTACACAAGCATCATTTACTTCTGTATCCTTGAGCTTTCCAGAGAGGCAGAATGCTCAAGAATACATTCTGTCTCCATGTGACCTCGGATAGCTGACAGAAGTTCTCCGTAGCCTTCCCCAGCCAGGCTCCTAGCCCTTTTTCTGTCCAGTCTGTCCCTGAGCTGTAGCTCAAGATGCTGGACAAGAGAGACTCTCGGGGTAGCTAGGCTTGACTTACAGAGTGTGAGAAATGGGGCGGAGGATGCCAAGAAGGCATGGGGTCATGCCCTCCCTGAAGCACAGGAAGGGGACCGCCCTGCCCCACCATACCCACAGCCACTCTGCTCTTCCAGGGACAGGAAGTCAGCTGAGTACCAAGCAAGCAGGTGCTGTGACTGAAGCGAGGTGGAAGGCACCTGGCGGTCAGCCGGATCTCTCT